>NW_019943261.1:78510-82775 GCF_002910315.2 Salvelinus sp. IW2-2015 | reverse complement strand
TTGCGCAACATGGATGCTTCAATGAGTGGTGTGACTAATGCTGTTTTTTCTCTTTTCCAGACCATGTCTGCAAAAGAGAAAGTGAAGTTTGAGGACATGGCCAAGGGTGACAAAGTCCGTTATGACAAGGACATGAAGGGTTATGTGCCCCCAGGGATCTAAGGCAGCAGGAAGAGAAAGAAGGACCCAATGCCCCAAGAGGCCACCGTAAGTACTCCACTTATACGACTTATTGATTTCTGTAGTGTTCTGTTCAGATTTTGGAACTAAATGTGTTCTCAACATTCTATCCCAATAGTTCTGCATTTTTCGTGTTCTGTGCTGAACACCGTGGAAAGAATCAAGGCTGATAACCCAGCATGGGCATTGGAGACATCGCCAAGCAGCTGGGTCTGCTGTGGGCAAGCAGACTCCCAAAGAACAACTGCCACACGAAGCAAAGGCCGCCAAGCTGAAGGAGAAGTATGAGAGGTAAGGTCCACTCCAGAACAAATCCCCACCATTTGATACATTGATTTGCTAACTGTTTCGTAGGCATGCTTTGCCCCGCCCCCCGGAAAAAAAACAACTTTTACATGGCGGCTGCTCAGTCAGAACTTACCCTCCACCTCTCTGAGCATTTCTTTGAGAACTCGGAAAAGTTCACTGAAGTTCCTGGGTGTTTTTTCTTGTGTTCTTCCCGGCACGTCGCAACAAAGAACGCATAGGAAGAAGTCTTTCCCTTCGGCTTATTAGGATCTTTACCCGGCATGGCTGCTATATTCTGAAAAAGGAAAAACATATATTAAGCAAAAATTTAATAAAATCTCAAAATATATAAATAACGTTAAAAGGTATGTATTCGGATGGTACCACCGAGTAAACGAGCCACAAACCACTCCACGGACAGCCCAAGGACGCGAAACCGCGCTAATCCGATTGAGTTCCTGCTTCATTGTGGCTATACGGCTAGGACAATAAGCGTCCCTCCATTTTGTTTCCCGCCTAAACCAAGTCTCCCAACAAATGCAATAAGTAGGATCAAACCATTTATTCGTTGATAATTGGTCATCAGAATGATACCCGTTAGTCATAAATAAACACCGAAAMGTTACCTAAACCATTTCTGCAAGGCTGATCAAAGTTAGTTTAGTAACGACGCTAGCTGGGCTAGCTCAATGGCAGCAAGTATGGAATGCATCGTGCAACATCGCTACCGACTACCTAGCACGATGTTAGCATGTTATGTCTGAAAGAAGTACCCAAAAAGTATTTTCTGGACGGAAAACATTTTAAAATGTTCSTTATCATACTGAACATTCTTGGCTACGACGAGAACAATATATTCTTTAAAAATGTGTTATGGCATCAAGTTAGCTAGCTAAATAGCAACTGCATCACAGCGCGCGCTTCCCAACTTCGCTGGCTTAGTTGAATAAAATAGTTTACCACATATATTCTTCAGTAAGCATTTGAGAGGTTTTGRCTTAAGTTAAAAAGCATTCCAAAAACAAACTTTACATGTAGAAAATCACGAAAGATTTGATAGGCYTAGAAGTTCCCTTACTCACCTATTATCCAGCCACACAAATACAATGASTGCCAATGTWAAGTCCTTCGCACTGTTTTGTGGGTGAGAGACAGTTCGCACAAACTTGATTAAATGTTTTTTAGAGCTCCTCCCGCTTGTCATATACGGTTGGCTGAAATTACGCATTTAAATTTGAATCTGGGACCCAGGGCATGAACGGTGTTTGGATTGGCTGAAGGTCTATATTTTGAGACTATCACGGTTGTCTGTGGCGGCTCAATGGCAAACTCATGTGATTGGCCGGAGTGGGGATTTAAAATAGACGGCGCCAAAAGCCTAAACGCTTTGAAGGGGGTTGTTTGTTGGATGGCCGTTCCCACTGGGTCAGTGCTATCCAAGATCATTGGGACGTCCCTACCCTAACCTTAACCCTTACTTTAACCTTACCTAACCTTAACTATTAACCTACCGTAACTATTTACAATGTTGACTGCAATGGGAGTGGTAGTGACGTCCCAAGGATCATATTAACAGGATCCGTTGCCACTGCTAGCCCGTCAGATAATTTAGGAAACAATAGAAATGAACAGTTATTGATGAAAATAAAAACACAATAAAATGTTTGKGCTGCGAGATAACAGATGCCAGTAATCAAGGTGAATGATCATGAAATGAAACTAAAACTTACCAAAAAAATCACAAAAATTAAGCCAATCTGATTTGAGCAACAACATGCGCAGACATTTGAGCTAGATTTCAATATGCAATGCAAATAACATGTATGTATTCGTTTTCAATATTTCAGACAGTGTTACAACGTTACTACAGAAAGACCRCACACAGCCATTGATACGTTTTGCCTGAGCTCTTATAAATGCTCAAATGTTTCCATGTGCAAGTGTCCATCTAGCTAGTCAGAAATGTAACAGCAAGCTCCACCATAACCGTAGAACAAGAGCACAAAGGCCAGCAGGGGAACAGCTGTCAGCTGCGTGCGGATGCGACCCCAGTGTGCTCCCACGCTTTTTGTTGTACTACCGAGCCGCAGACACTGTAGCAATGTAAAGCCACGCCACGCGACTGAAGCTTTTGTTTTCAAACAGTCTTAAATCAGGATATCATTGCAATATTGGCCTAGTAGTAGCTTTATATAGCCTAGTTAAGCCTATAGCCTAGKCTATTGTTGCAGCCTGGTCTCATAGACTAGACGTAATATAGTATATGTAAATCCGGGTCACTCAAATTGGTATGATATGTTACTTTTGATATGCTTATGTAACGGCTAGCTAGTTAGCGGTGGTGCGCGCTAATAGCCTTCACTCGTTTGAAGTCCTTGTCTGACCTAGAAGTAGTGTTGCTCCTTGCTCTGCAGGGCCGCGTTTGTGGAGCGATGGGTAACGATGCTTCGTGGGTGATGTTGTTGATGTGTGCAGGGGTCCCTGGTCCGCGCGAGGGGAGGGGACTAAGTTATACTGTTACATTGTGCGTGGACCAGTACTGGTTGCTTGGTATGCGGAGGAGAGAGTCGAAGGGGGGTGAGTGTAAGGATGTGAAATGGCTAGCTAGTTAGCGGTGGAGGCGCTAATAGCTTTCAATCGTGTGTCAATGGGACCTTGAAGTAGTGGTTCCCCTTGCTCTGCAAGCGCCGTGGCTTTTGTGGAGCGATGGGTAACGATGCTTCGTGGGTGACTGTTGTTGATATGTGCAGAGGGTCCCTGGTTCGTGCCCGGGTCGGGGCGAGGGGACGGACTAAAGTTATACTGTTACACTTACATAAGACACATTTTTGCCTAAGGCAAAAAGGTTAGGGTATAATGTGACAGTCTAGCAACCCAAAGGTTGTGAGTTTGAATCTCATCATGGATAACTTCAGCATTTTAGCTAATTAGCAACTTTTCAACTACGTACTACTTTTTAGCTACTTTGCAACTACTTAGCATGTTAGCTAACCCTTCCCCTAAACCTAACCTTAACCCTTTTAGCTAACCCTAACTTTAACCCTTTAACCTAACTCCTAAACGTAACCCTAACCCCTAGCCTAGCTAATGTCAGCCAACTAGCTAACATTAGCCACCTTGCCACCTAGCTAGAATTCATAGCATATCATATGCTTTGCTAATTCATAACATATTGTATGTTTCGCATATTAATTTCACAAATTTGTAACATATTGTATATTTGCATTTGTTAAATATAATATGAATTGTAAGGCGTAACATATCATACAAAATGGGTGATGGACATCCACAAATTAATACATATCATACGAAAGTAAACATATCATACCAAAGTAAACATATCATACCAAATAGAGGGTACAGAATAATACGTAATGCTCTGAGACCAGGTTGCAGCCAGCATGACAATTTTCCTCTGATCAGTCAGTGCAGCAATCAATACTACAGATAAGTATGTTTATTCTCACAAATGTACATTATCGCAGCATCAATGTGTGTTTGCTAGCTACTGTCCGCATTGTCCTTAGCTGCAATTTCAGATAGACCTACTAGGCAACATACCTGAGCTATTTTGATGCATCAGCAATAAATGTACCCATTTTATAACTAATTAGTCCAGGTGTGTGGCGAGCTCGAGCTTGGTGGTCTATTGTTGGGGTCAGCTTTSTAGATTTACTARGTTAAAGTAGTAGTCCAATGTTTAAATCATTTATTAAAAACGTATCCTTGCTCTACACTCTTAGAAAAAAGGTGCTACCTAGAACCTGAACAGGTTCTTCGGCTGTCCCCATAGGAGA
>NW_019943261.1:76550-77608 GCF_002910315.2 Salvelinus sp. IW2-2015 | reverse complement strand
TGGTTTAAGTGTGTCAGGAGGAGAAAAAGTAAACAGAGTTGTTGGGGTTGTATGTCAAGATTGATTGTGAGTGTCTTTTCACCTGCAGGCCTCAGCTGCTCAAGTGTCAATGAGGCTGAGCGTCCATGTTGCCACTATGTTGAATGCCGCCATAGCAGCTGCACTTGGAGAGAAAGATTCCTKGAAGGTCCAAGGATCTCCCAGTACAGTAAAGTTTTTTTATTCTCATTCCATAGCACCAAAATAGTAGTATGCTTATGTTATGACATAGTAGGCCCTTGTTTACGCTTGCCAACAAGTGACTAATATTAATTATAATTAGGRTGGTCCTTACATTTGTCCTATTTCACACATGTACAAGTGTGTATTATACACCTGTACATTGTAAATGAGCTTTTTGCATATCCCACTCCCCCCCGAGTCACCCTTGGATTGTGGGGTCACAGCCAAGGATAAGCCATTATTGATGGCAACCTTGGAGCAATTAGGGTTAAGTGCCTTGCTCAAGGGCACAGACAGATTTTTTATCTAGTCGGCACAGGGATACAAACCAGTGACCTTTCGGTTACTGGACCAACACTCTTAACCGATAGGCTACCTGCCACCACAGAGGCCTACACCAGAAGCTGGGCAAATTGGAAAGTCACAATTAAGCACTGCAAAAAAATTGGCAGAGGTGAATTTGTGGCTAACCTATAGTAAATGTGGACAAATAGCATACCAAATGGTTAGATATCAAATGAAAGATAAGGCCACAAGACAAAAGATGCAAAGTAGATGCTCAAGTTTCCTTTCTAGCCTCACCAACACAGCCGTTCTCACCCAGCCCCATAGTAAAAGCACATAGCCTCACAAGCAAAAGGAGCTGACAAGACAATCAGCATTAGCATAAAACTGTAAGCCCCCCAGTTGTTTACCAATGGGCCCAACTGACAAAACACCCTTTCACATACTCACTGGACCCGAGATCCTATTCATACTGGATCCTCATTGTGGGAAGCAGATGACTTTATCCACAGGGTGTCAAACATAGGTATTAAAGGTGGCAGGAGAGTGCA
>NW_019943261.1:64904-73435 GCF_002910315.2 Salvelinus sp. IW2-2015 | reverse complement strand
AGCAATGAGTAGTGCCTTCATTTTGATCAAGCTGTAAATAGGACGACATAATGTATATAATTGGTTAGAATGTCTCTAAAGTCACCCCAGTCATTAATATATAAATACACAAATCCAACCCACAAAAATATATATTCCCGTTAGGGCCATAAGCAGGGTCTGAGTTTTAGTAAGGTCCAGAGGGGGTGGAGGGACATTTTTTGAAKGTTTATATTGCATTTCTATCAAATAAAACAAATCTAAAATGCTATTTGGAGGAGAGCAAATACAGACAAAAATGTACCCAGCTATTATCACATTGGTTGCTGTYGCTTCATTTACCTCAGTTGATCAACAAAACACGTAGCCTATTAGTTCTACAATTTGCCACTACACATTAACTCACATTAACTCAGCACCGAGATGAAAAACTTCAATATGTACAGAGGGATGTTAGAATATTTATTTATTTATTAACAAAACGCAAACAAATATGTTTGCTTTACAGAACTTTGTATTGCAATGTCCTGCAATTCTACACATTTCGTTATGGGCGGTGCAGTTTAAATGCTAATTTCCTGCAATTGGATACATTTTGCCATGACTTATGCCATGTTAAAGATGTAAAGTCACACGTATAGAGGACCTGCGTGGTTCTGGTACCGGTTCCGACCGACATTTTCGCTTATACAATCGACCTGTGGACACCGTAGATCGAAATGGCTTGCATCGAGCGGTAACGCGGGTTCATAACGACTCATTAGTGTATCTCTTCCGCCTGTGTGATTTAGMACAGAGAGGAAGAGGAATAGAGATGCCCAACTCGGCGGAAAGATGTCTCCTTTCAGTAGGTGGCGTTTTTTCGTTGTTTCGCCCACCAAGCAAAGAGTTTTTGTATGGAAGTCAATGAGAGAGTGTTGAATTTGGTAAACCCAAAAAATGTATGGCTTATTTGCTATGGTAGGTTTATTTCATCCAATAATAGTTTCCTAATGGTTAAATTGTTACGAGTGTATTGATATAAGTAGGGCACGTGACATCCCGGCAATTTTGAGAAAAAACACTTTATATGGGTGTTGTCTCGAGATGGCTACGCCATATTTATTGCATGAGGCCAGTAGTGTAGCGTTGTCTCTCCATTGAAATACAGGCAGTTGACGTCAACAACCCTCATCGAATTTACCAAAAAGATATTACAATAATTAGATGTATCCACCAATCCAAAGAAGAATAGGCGAGAATAGGACAGACACATATCGTCTTGTTGGACAGCGAGACATGTGTCTTGTCAGTATATCCATATCTTTGTTTAGATGTGAAATCTGACACACTTGAATCTGGGACGTCCCTCCTACCATTTTCATTCGCTCTTCCGACTGTCCATCAACTCCTGTGTCTGAACCGTACATCACAGCGCTGCCAAAGCACATGCCTTAAAATCCCTGACATCGGTAGAGCCAACAGGATAGAGTGGCTTTTCGTTCGGTCGAGCACATTCAGAGATCGATTTTATAACCAAACTTTATACAATAATCTAAAAAGATTAATCGTTTTTAAACAATAACACTTTTTGTTTGTCCTAGACAGACAATAGTAAGATGAAAGGCGAGTTCAGGAAGCCAAGCTAGAGCTCTCTTGTGTGACGTTCACAGCGGTGGGGGCAGACGTTTTGATCAAGAGAGACCTGCATATTTTATCTAATACTAGARATACAAATATGTATTTTTACAGTTATAAGGAAGGTGAAATCTAAAAGTTATTATTTTTATAATTTCATTATACTATATTTCAAGCGTTATTCATACAGTTTTGTTGAATAGGAAATACATACAAAATAAGAATCATATTTTTACTTGTGTACTTGAGCTTGTGTCCTCAGAAGTGACTACACCTCAGCAATTTGTAACTATTTTTATCAGAAAGGTGAGATTTCAACCTTTCTTGGAGTAGGCAGCATTACTTATGGCCCTCTCATGATAAATAATTTGTTTTGGTGATTACGTAGATTACATTTTAGATTACATTTAGTTACATTTAAGAGATAAGATATCTGAGTGAGCATGAATAATAAAATCAATGGGGGCCCCCTGGAGGTCAGGGTCCCTGGGCACGTAATTCAGCCATGATTACTAAAAGTTCATATAGCTGGCTAGACTAATTTGACTAATTAACCAATCTTCAAAATGTTAACTGATATGGACTAATTGAGTGACCGTCAGTCAGTGACATATAAGAAGAGGAAAACTGCTGACGCACAACCAAATTTAGAAAATTCACCAATTGTACAATTCGTGGGCCTATTTCTACAGTTACTGGAAATCTATTATATCAGTGATGAGAAAACAGTTGAATCCGTGCATATAAATGCTTACCACTCAACGAACCTTAATTCGTTTTGTTTATACATAGAGCAGTAGAACAATCTCTTCTAATCACACAATATTAAATCAAGTGAATGTTTTTTAAACGGAACTGACAAAAGCAAGTTTCATTCAAAACAAACTGAACACATAACAAGCTCACAAAGGAAACATGAGCTACAAAAGTGGTTTTCATAATACATACAAGTGAAGGCTTGCAGGAAACAATAACACTCAAACCGATCTGTTTATTAATATTCTCACATAGTGTTGTAATTGATAGACAATCATTGGATAATACAGGGAGATGTCGTGGAGCAGTTAGAAAAACTTTTGTTAAATACAGCTCCCATTCTAGGTGATCTGTAGTGCTATGTTATTACATTTTTAGTCATTGTAGCAGACGCTATTGATCCAGAGCGACTTACAGTTAGTTAGGCCTATAAACACCACACAATAAATATTATCCTTTTGCAAAGGACATTTACAATACAGTTGTTACAGGCCTACTTGTTTCGCATGCAGAAATCATGCTTCATAGCTCATCACAACAATCCCATTTTATGATCCTGCTCGACATTTACGGAATTTATAGCCTTGAATATAAAAATGGAAATGTCTTTCCTCACAGCAATGGCATACTATAACTATTGTAATAACTATTTTGGCAGTGTGCAACAACTCAATAGTAAAGGCACATCGTGGATTACGTATAGTTCGCCACATATGAGTGAGACCCGTCTGTACTCTTGGGTGTACAATAAATGGGGTGTCACATCATTGTGAAGCAAATGAAGGGTCTGCCAATCAGATATACCAAGTGTTGAACTGTAGACCTTGGCAAGGAGGACACGGGTTGACATTTATTGAATTGTCTCACAGATTTAATAAATATACTGGGTGCTGTATTTGGACGAAAATAATGCATTTTTTTTTGTAGGCCCAAAGTATTGTGAAAGATGGGTCCTCTTTTTTTCAGCTTCAAAGCTTGTGGCTTTTGTTTTAGCTCCAGCTTCTCGAACATGTCGTTGTTTAGCTGTCTCCAAGTGAAGAATGAAATGCATGTTAAATTCTGTAGTCCGGATTGGATGGGCCCATCCCCCCCTGGCCCCATTTATTTACTCTTGTTTCCAAATTCAGAAGTATGCACGTCGTCCGTGTTCACATGTCCATTCAATCGACTGATGGCTCAGAGGGTTTTGGAGATTATAAAGGAGTTTTGGGTCCAAAGAAGACATCCCTTGGAACAACATATAAAAATAAAACATGTGTTTAGTATTTTGCCCTCTATACGCCTGGAATCCAAGACTTAGGTAAACTGTCCATGACTTTCTAGTGGATGACCATGTGGTTCAGGAGAGAATGGCCTAGTTAATTGAAGGAAGGCACTAGTCAAGATTGGCATTATTTTTCAGTTGATAAACTGATAAACTGGATTGCAAACTGATAAGCTCCGTGTATCTTTTGATTCCAGCATATCAGGTTGCCTCTAAAAGGAAAAACCACTTTCTCTGAGTTCAACCGCTGACTCAAAAACACGCAAAATGCATAGGCTAGCCCATAGCGTATTGTGCATTACATGGAGAAAAGGCCACGACGTAAAACAGCACGAATGACCTTTAACTGACCAGGTGAAAACAAAATCCACTCCAACATTCACAGCTCACGTGCAAGCAGCAGGCACACGTGCTGAACTGATTAGAATATAGTGGTTATGATAATCACAATGTAGTCAGTGTTCACGGGCAGCCTGTGACTGGACTCCAAGTTCGTTCCCAATCTATAATTGCCGCAGCCGCCTCCATTCGCGGCCCTCCAGTGTGCACATAACAGCACACGAGGCCATTCACTGTTCCAGAACTGTCAATTAAGCAGGACTTGATACTGTGTGCCTGAACAATGGGCGCGCCTACTGGCGGAGAATATATTGCTGTACCTTGTGCGGCACAGCAGAGGAGCTCACTGAAGTAAGTCAGCACACCATGTCGCATTTGTTTCCCCTCCCGAATGGTTCTGCAGGAATCGGATGGGTCCGCATGGTCGAACTAGTTGGAGATGGCCAACATTGCGGACGTCCCTGTCCTTCAGACTTTCTTGTAGCAGAAACAGCGGCTTTGATGGAATGGCCTCGCTTGCCCATTTGCCACAACCAGCCAACCAAGAGAATAGCAGCAATGAGTAGTTGCCTTCATTTTGATAGAGCTGTAAATAGGACGGAAAATAATTGTATATAATATCTGGTTAGCAATGTCTCTAAAACGTCACCCCAGTCAATTAATATACTAAATACACAATCCAACCCAACAAAAGATATATATTCCCGTTAGGGCCATAAGGCAGGGTCGAAGTTTTAGTAAGGCCAGGGGTTGGAGGGACATTTTTTGAACGTTTATATTGCATTTCTTATCTAATAAAACAAACCATCTACAATGCTTATTCTGGAGGAGAGCAATACAGACCAAAAATGTACCCAGCTATGTATCAACATTGAGTTGCTGTGCTTCATTACCTTGAGTTGATCAACCAAACACGTAGCCTATTGTTCTACAATTTGCCACTACACATTAACTCACATTAACTCAGCACGAGATGAAAAAAACTTCAATATTGTAACAGAGGGGATGTAGAATTGTATTTAATTTATAACAAAACGCAAACAAATGTTTGCTTTATACAGAACCTTGTATTGCAATGCTCAAAACTGCAATTCTACCTACATTTTGTTATGGGCGCGGTGCCAGTTTAAATGCATATTTCCTTGCAATTGGATACATTTATGGCCATGATCTTATTCGCATTTAAAGATGTAATCACACGTAATAGAGGACTGCCGTCGGTTCGGTACAACCGGTTCCGACCGACATTTTCGCTTATACAATCCGACTGTGGACAGCCTAGATCACATGCCTTGCATCGAAGCGTAACGCGGTTCATTAACGACTCATTGCTATGTTCTCTTTTCACGCCTGTGTGATTTAGGACAGAGAGAAGAGGAATAGAGATGCCAACTGGCGGGAAATGACTGTCTCCTTTCAGTAGGTGGCGTTTTTTCAGTTGTTTCGCCCACCAAGCAAAGAGTTTTTTTGTATGGAAATGTCAATGAGAGGGCTTGATTTGGTAAAAACCCCAGAAAAGTATGCTTATTTGCTATGGTAAGGTTTATTTCATTCCAATAGATAAGTTTCCTAATGGTTAAAATTGTTACGAGTGTATTGATTAAGCTGGGCCACGTGACATCCCCGGCAATTTTGAAGAAAAACACTTATAATCGGGGTTGTCTCGAGATGGTAACGCATATTTTATTGCATGAGGACCGGTAGTGTAGCGTCTGCTCTCCATTGAATACAGGCAGTTAACGTCAACAACAACCTCATCGAATTTTACAAAAATAATTACAATAATTAGATGTATCCACCAATCCAAAGAAAGAATAAAAAAGGGCGAGGAAACTTTCTTAGACAGACACCATACCCGCTTGTGGACAGCGAGACATGTGTCGTTGTCGAGTAATATCCATAATCTTTGTTGAAAAATGTGAAATCTGACACCACTTGAAGCTGGGACGTCCCTCCTACCATTTCATTCGCTCTTCCGACTGTCCATCAACTCCTGTCTAAACCGTACATCACAGCCGCTGACAAAGCACATGACTTAAAATCCTGACGTCGTAGCCCAACAGGATAGAGTGCTTTCGTTGCTCGAGCACATTCAGAGATCGATTTATAACCAACTTTATCACAATAATCTAAAAAGATTAATCGTTTTTAAACAATAAACACTTTTTGTTTGTCCTAGACCTACAATAGTAAGATGAAAGGCGAGTTCAGGAAGCCAAGCTAGAGCTCTCTTGTGTGACGTTCACAGCGGTGGGGGCAGACGTTTTGATCAAGAAGAGACCTGCATATTTTATCTAATACTAGATATACAAATATGTATTTTTCAGTTATAAGGAAGGTGAATCTAAAGTTATTATTTTTATATTTCATTATACTATATTTTCAAGCGTTATTCATACAGTTTTGTTGAATAGGAAATACATACAAAATAAGAATCATATTTTTACTTGTGTACTTGAGCTTGTGTCCTCGAAGTGACTACACCTCAGCAATTTGTAACTATTTTTATCAGAAAGGTGAGATTTCAACCTTTCTTGGAGTAGGCAGCATTACTTATGGCCCTCTCATGATAAATAATTTGTTTGGTGATTACGTAGATTACATTTTAGATTACATTTAGTTACATTTAAGAGATAAGATATCTGAGTGAGCATGAATAATAAATCAATGGGGGCCCCCTGGAGGTCAGGGTCCCTGGGCACACGTAATTCAGCCATGATTACTAAAGTTCATATAGCTGGCTAGACTAATTTGACTAATTAACCAATCTTCAAAATGTTAACTGATATGGACTAATTGAGTGACCGTCAGTCAGTGACATATAAGAAGAGGAAAACTGCTGACGCACAACCAAATTTAGAAAATTCACCAATTGTACAATTCAGTAAGTTGAGACCCTGTCTTCTTTGTAAGCAACTCCACTATAGATTTGGCCTTGTGTTTTAGGTTATTCTCCTGCTGAAAGGTGAATTCAGCTTCCTGAACCCCCCCAGTTCTTAACTATTACAAGCAAACCCATAACATGATCGAATCAAATGAAATAAAATGTTGTGCCGAATACAATAGGTGTAGACCTTACAGTGAAATGCTTACTTATGAGACCATAACCAACAATGCAGTTAAAAAAATATACAGATAAGAATGAGAAATAAAAGTAATTAAAGAGCAGCAGTAAAAAACAATAGTGAGACTATATACAGGGGGGGGGGGGGGGGGGGGGGGGGGTACCGGTACAGAGTCAATGTGCGGGGGCACTGGTTAGTTGAGGTAATACGTACAGTTGAAGTCGGAAGTTTACATACCTTAGGTTGGAGTCATTAAAACTTTTTCACTCCACAAATTTCTTGTTAACAAACTATAGTTTTGGCAAGTCGGTTAGGACATCTACTTTGTGCATGACACAAGTAATTTTTCCAACAATTGTTTACAGACAGATCATTTCACTTATAATTCACTGTATAACAATTCCAGTGGGTCAGAGGTTTAAATACACTAAGTTGACTGTGCTTTAAACAGCTTGGAAAATTCCAGAAAATTATGTCATGGCTTTAGAAGCTTCTGATAGGCTAATTGACATCATTTGAGTCAATTGGAGGTGTACCTGTGGATGTATTTCAAGGCCTACCTTCAAACTCAGTGCCTCTTTGCTTGACATCATGGGAAATCAAAAGAAATCAGCCAAGACCTCATAAAAAAAATGTAGACCTCCACAAGTCTGGTTCATCCTTGGGAGCAATTTCCAAATGCATGAAGCTACCACGTTCATCTGTACAAACATAGTACGCAAGTATAAACACCATGGGACCGCGCAGCCGTCATACGCCGCTCAGGAAGGAGACGCGTTCTGTCTCCTAGAGATGAACATACTTTGGTCCGAAAAGTGCAAATCAATTCCAGAACAACAGCAAAGGACCTTGTGAAGATGCTGGAGGAAACCGGTACAAAAGTATCTATATCCACAGTAAAAACGAGTCCTATATCGACATAATCTGAAAGGCCGCTCAGCAAGAAAGAAGCCACTGCTCCAAAACCGCCATAAAAAAGCCAGACTACGTTTGCAACTGCACATGGGGACAAAGGTCATACTTTTTTGGAGAAATGTCCTCTGGTCTGATTAAACAAAAAATAGAACTGTTTGGCATAATGACCATAGTTATGTTTGGAGGAAAAAGGGGAGGCTTGCAAGCCGAAGAACACCATCCCAACCGTGAAGCATGGGGTGCAGGATCATGTTGTGGGGGTGCTTTGCTGCAGGAGGGACTGGTGCACTTCACAAAATAGATGGCACCATGAGGGAGGAAAATTATGTGGATGTATTGAAGCAACATCTCAAGACATCAGTCAGGAAGTTACAGCTTGGTCGCAAAATGGGTCTTCCAAATGGACAATGACCCCAAGCATACTTCCAAAGTTGTGACAAAATGGCTTAAGGACAACAAAGTAAAGGTATTGGAGTGGCCATCCCAAAGCCCTGAGTGGCCATCCCAAAGCCCTCAATCCTACAGAAAATGTGTGGGCAGACCGAAAACGCGTGTGCGAGCAAGGATGCCGCAAACCTGACCTCCGGTTACCCCAG
>NW_019943261.1:62610-64879 GCF_002910315.2 Salvelinus sp. IW2-2015 | reverse complement strand
CGCTGTCAGGAGGAATGAGCCAAAATTCACCCAACTTATTGTGGGAAGCTTGTGGAAGGCTACCCAAAATGTTTGACCCAAGTTAAACAATTTAAAGGCAATGCTACCAAATACTAATTGAGTGTATGTAAACTTCTGACCSACTGGGAATGTGATGAAAGAAATAAAAGCTGAAATAAATAATTCTCTCTACTATTATTCTGCCATTTCACATTCTTAAAATAAAGTGGTGATCCTAACTGATCTAAGACAGGGAATCTTTACTAGGATTAAATGTCAGGAATTGTGAAAAACTGAGTTTAATGTATTTGGCTAAGGTGTATGCAAACTTCCGCTTCAACTGTACATGTAGGTAGAGTTATTAAAGTGACTATGCATAGACGGGGTGCAATGCAAGTAGTGTGGGAAGCCATTTGATTAGATGTTCAGGAGTCTTATGGCTTGGGGATAGAAGCTGTTTAGAAGCCTCTTGGACCTAGACTTGGCGCTCCGGTACCACTTGCCGTGCAGTAGCAGGGAGAACAGTCTAGGACTAGGGTGGCTGGAGTCTTTGACAATTTTTAGGGCCTACCTCTGAATAGGTTTTGTCGTGCCCTCTTCACGACTGTGTGCTTGGACCATGTTAGTTTGTTGATGATGTGGACACCAAGGAACTTGAAGCTCTCAACCTGCTCCACTGTAGCCCCGTCGATGAGAATGGGGGGCGTGCTCAGTCCTCTTTTTCCTGTAGTCCACAATCATCTCCTTTGTCTTGATCACGTTGAGGGAGAGGTTGTTGTCCTGGCACCACACGGCCACGTCTCTGACCTCCTCCCTATAGGCTGTCTCGTCGTTGTCGGTGATTAGGCCTACCACTGTTCTGTCATCGGCAAACTTAATGATGGTGCTGGAGTCGTGCCTGGTCGTGCAGTCATGAGTGAAAAGGGAGTACAGACGAAGACTGCGCACGCACCCCTGAGGGGCCCCTGTGTTGGGGATCAACGTGGCGGATGGGTTGTTACCTACRCTTACCACCTGGGGGCGGCCCATCAGGAAGTCCAGGATCCAGTTGTAGAAGGAGATGTTTAGTCCCTGGGTTCTTAGCTTATTGATGAGCTTTGAGGGCACTATGGTGTTGAACGCTGAGCTGTAGTCAATGAATAGCATTCTCACATGGGTGTTCCTTTTTTTCCAGGTGGGAAAAGGCAGTGTGGAGTGCGATAGAGATTGCACCATCTGTGGATCTGTTGGGGCGGTATGCAAATTAGTGTGGGTCTAGGGTTTCTAGGATAATGGTGTTGATGTGAGCCATGACCAGCATTTTAAAGCACTTCATGGCTACAGACGTGAGTGCTATGGGTTGGTAGTCATTTAGGCAGGTTACCTTAGTGTTCTTGGGCACAGGCACTGTGGTGGTCTGCTTAAAACATGTTGGTATTACAGACTCGGACAAGGAGTGGTTGAAAATGTCAGTGAAGACACTTGCCAGTTGGTCAGCGCATGCTCGCAGTACATGTCCTGGTAATCTGTCTGGCCCTGCGGCCTTGTGAATGTTGACCTGTTTAAAGGTCTTACTCACATTATCTGCGGAGAGCGTGATCACACAGTCTTCCGGAACAGCTGGTGCTCTCACGCATGTTTCAGTGTTATTTGCKTCGAAGCGAMRATAGAAGTASTTTAGCTTGTCTTGTAGGCTCGTGTCACTGGCCAGCTCTGGGCTGTGTTTCCCTTTGTAGTCTGTAATGGTTTGCAAGCCCTGCCACATCCGGCGAGCGTCAGAGCCGGTGTAGTACGATTCGATCTTAGTCCTGTATTGACGCTTTGCCTGTTTGATGGTTGGTCAGAGGGCATAGCAGGATTTCTTATGAAAATGTCAGTTGAAGACACTTGCCAGTTGTCAGCGCCATGAGCTCGCAGTACATGTCCTGGTAATCTGTTCTGGCCCTAGCGCCTAGCTGAAATCGCTTCGAACAACTGATTATAACAAGGTCTCACATCACATTGGCACTCTGCGGAAGATGACAGTCGGGATCGACAACCAGTCGGTCTCTACCCGAAAACAGCAACATGGTGCTTTCAAGTAACGCACATGCTCTTCACTTGTCATATTCATGGTCAATCGAAGCAGCATAAAGTTAGTTTAGCTTGTCTTGTAGGCTCGTGTCACTGGCCAGCCTCTGGGCTGTGTTTCCCTTTGTATAGTCTGTAATAGGGTTATGTACAAGCACCTGCAAACAATCCGGCAGAGAGCACGAGTCAGAAGAGAGCCAGTTGTAGTACAGCATTACGC
>NW_019943261.1:53626-57303 GCF_002910315.2 Salvelinus sp. IW2-2015 | reverse complement strand
GATTCGATCTTAGTCCTGTATTGACGCTTTGCCTGTTTGATGGTTGGTCAGAGGGCATAGCAGGATTTCTTACAAGCTTCCGGGTTAGAGTCACGCTCCTTAAAAGCGGCAGCTCTAGCCTTTAGCTCAGTGCGGATGTTGCCTGTAATCCATGGCTTCTGGTTGGGGTATGTACGTACAGGTTCTGTGGGGACGACATCACCAATGCCCTTATTGATGAAGCCAAAGACTGAGGGGGTGTACTCCTCAATGCCATAGGAGGAATCCCGGAACATATTCCAYTCTGTGCTAGCAAAACAGTCCTGTAGCTTAGCATCTGCTTCATCTGACCACTTTTTTATTGACCGAGTCACTGGTGCTTCCTGCTTTAATTTTTGCTTGTAAGCAGGAATCAGGAGGATAGAATTATGGTCAGATTTGCCAAATGGAGGGTGAGGGAGAGCTTTGTATGCGTCTGTGTGGAGTAAAGGTGGTCCAGAGTTTTTTCCCCCTCTGGTTGCACATTTGTTAGTTTATTTGCGTTGTTTGTAACTTATTAGCCACCACTATGCTTGAAGATATGGAGAGTGGTACACAGTAACGTGTTGTATTGGATTTGCTCTAAACATAACACTTTGTATTCAGGACAATTRTTTTTGCAGTATTACTTTAGTGTGTTGTTGCAAACAGGGTGCATACTTTGGAATATTTTATTCTGTACAAGCTTTCTTCTTTTTACTCTGTCAATTAGGGTAGTATTGTAGAGTAATTACAATGTTGTTGATCCATCCTCAGTTTTCTCCTATACAGCCATTAAACCCTGTAACTGTTTTAATGGTGAAGTCRCTGAGTGGTTTCCTAAGTTAGGAAGGACACCTGTATCTTCTTAGTGACTGAGTGTATTGATACACTATTGAAAGTGTAATTTATAACTTCACCATGCTCAAATGGATATTCAATATCTGTTTTATTATTTTTTATCTTACCCACCAATAGGTGCCCTTCTTTGCGAGGCATTGGAAAACCTCCCTGGTCTTTGTGGATGAATCTGTGTTTCAAATTCACTGCTCAACTGAGGGACCTTACAGATAATTGTATGTGTGGGTTACATAGATGAGGTAATCATTCAAAAATCATGCTAAACACTATTATTGTACACAGAGTGAGTCCATGCAACTTCTTAGGTGACTTGTTACGCACATTTTTACTCCTGAACTTATATAGACTTGCCATAACAAAGAGGTTGACTCGTTTTTGACTCAAGTCATTTCAGCTTTAAATATTGTATTAATTTGTAAAATAAAAAAATATATAAGTCCACTTTGACATTATAGGGCATTGTGTGTAGGCTACTGACAAAAAAATCCTAATTGTATAAATGTTAAAGTCAGGCTGTAACTCAYCAAAATGTGGAAAAAGTCAAGGGATGTGAAAACTTTCTGAAGGCACTTTAAGTATGACCCTGATTCACATAGTGTTATGATGTTGTTCCTTGTAGAATTTGAACCTAGCATAAGTTGGACATCCTCTATAACATTTTTCAATTTGCAACAATTTTGATACTGGACATAAATATTGGATTTGTCTGTTATTTCAAAGATTGGTGGTAATATACAGCCTATTTGCTATGTCGCTTATGCCACTAAATAATTCAACCTTGTGCTTTAAATAGATTCAACATTATTTGCATTTCAATTATATTACCATAACCCAATTATTGCAAAGATTTCCACGGTACAATGATTGCAGTCTTATAAACTTCACTTCTGTACATTGCAGGTATAACTAGTGCTGAGCAATTAACCGAAATTTTGGTTAAATTTCATTTCGTTCGTTTTTTTCTGTGAGGTCAATGCACAAATGGCAATTTCTCGAGTGATAAATCAGATCCAGCCTGAACTGTGTGATGTAGTAGGGAGTTGTAGTTTCCAACCCGCAAATATCCTGCATATTTCAGAGCGTAAATCATAGTAATTAACTACAATGACCATAATCCACTGCGCATCTACTTGTCCTGTCTATCTTTCTTTTGTGCCTGCTACGGTAAGCGGCAGAAGAATGCGCGATCGTGAGGGGATTTAGAGAGCAGCTGATGCTTGACAGGGTATCGCTACCTGAAAAACACTGATCTAAGTGATCGAAAGTTCGTATTCAGTCATAGAAGTCTGCCTTATTTACTCCGAAGAGATACAAATTAGTGATTTTGTCAGACAGAATATTCAGCAGCTCTATAGGAATGAGATGATGACTTGGAATTGAATAATACAATCATAAAATAAAACAAATGAAATATACACAACAACTGAAATATGTTATTAAAGTAATGTGAATACTACATTTTATGTTAATAGTGATTAAGCAGTAATGGACAGTCACTACCATCATCGGTACTTTTTATTAATTGTTTTATTCTGTGTTGTTAGCAGCAGCATTTCAAACAAATTTTATCGAAACGCGAAAACTAACGATTATTCTTTTTTAATCATCGCATTATAATAATTATCATCATCACTAGTTTACAACTCATGTTAATTTACTTTTAAAAAAAAAAAAAAAAAAAAGGGGGAATTTTTTTTTATTGGTTGCAGGTGGGAACCCTTCCTCGCCGCGCCTCCCCACCCCCCCCGCCCCCCCCGCCCCCCGCCCCCCCCCCATGCATTTATTATATCTTACCAAATTACATAACATTATCTGGCTGATTAAATTAGCCCTACCTTATTTAGTGTTTGTCCTTCGCCCCCCTTTTTCTTCTCCCCAGGGAACGGCAGTTGCGTTCTGACCCGTTTCATATGGGTCACTTTAGTAATATAGGAAACAGAAAACAGAGGAAGTCTTATCCTCACTCTACCCCATGCATAAGAGTATGCACATCTCTCCCTCTCTGTCAGCCTGTTATAACCGAGAAAAGTAACGCAAGGGCATTGATTAAGATGTCCGGTCACTCTTGCAGCAAGCACGAAAATGAACGCCTATGCCTACACGTAAGGTACGGAGTAGAGGGCTATAGTGAGGAGGCCCAGCGAATGTGGGGCAAGTGATCCAACCAAACCTCTCGTAGTCTCAGACAGATTTAGTAGTTCATATATTGCGCTGTGGAAAGTACAATGAAGCGGGGGGTTCCTTGAACATGCATGGTTTACAGTCTATCGCGCGACAAGCAGCGTTTGTTGTCATCGATCCAGAATAAGGGTATATACAAATTTAGCAGCCTGAGTAGGTAGGCTAACATTTTTTAGTATATGTGTTTTCAATGGTGGTTTTTTATTTTATTTTTAAATATGTTGTATATCAGTGTATTTTGCATTCCAATAGAGAACCATCCAAGGGCGAATGTAATGAAATGCCCTGATGACTGAATGGTGCCTTCACTGCAAACTCTTCTAAAGCAGGTGGGGTACCAAAGTCCCAAAGTGGACGGTAGGGGCCTAAATAAAAATTTAGGCTACAAGCCGAGGGCCGGGACTGTTTCGAACATGTTCATTGAAAGAAATTTTTAAATGAGGCATATAGTCTAGTGAACGCTAATTGAACCTAGCTGAATAACCTATACAAATATATTCCGAGTGATATGATGCAGGAGTGATAATAAAGCATTTTTCTTATGGCTCTGTCAGTAATCTTTATTTTCAACAGACACAGAAAGACAAATTCCTTTATATAAAAATCCCCATAACATAGAATCATTAATATGAAAGAAC
>NW_019943261.1:50973-52886 GCF_002910315.2 Salvelinus sp. IW2-2015 | reverse complement strand
TTGTAACACTCAATATCTCCAATCAGGAACAAGCTAGAATCATGTGACTCACTGCACATGCTCAGTTTAGTCCTCAACCCTCATGTAGAAGCAAGAGGTAAGAAAGTACTTTTTTAACCAAATGTGTTTTTGTGATGGCATCACCTGCTTTGTAGTTAGAGTCACCAAACTTATATAAGGGTTATAACCAGTGTGTGTAGATATGTTTGGTGTATAGTGAACAAAAATATAAACGCAACATGTAAAGTGTTGGTCCCATGTTTAATGAGCTGAAATAAAAAATCCTAGAAGTTATCCATCTGCACAAAAAGCTTATTTCTCTCAAATTTTGTGCACAAATTTGTTTAAATCCCTGTTAGTATGCGTTTCTCCTTTGCCAAGATAATCCATCAACCTGACAGGTATAGCATACCAAGAAGCTGATTAAACAGCATGATCATTACACAGGTGCACCTTGTGCTGGGGACAATAAAAGGCCACTCTAAAGTTTTGCCACACAACACAATGCCACAGATAACTCAAGTTTTGAGGGAGCATGCAATTGGCATACTGACGGCAGGAATGTCCACCGAAGCTGTTGCTAGAGAATTGAAGGTTAATTTCTCTACCATAAGCCGCCTCCAACGTCATTTTAGAGAATTTGGTAGTACATCCAACCGGCCTCACAGCTGCAGACCACGTATAACCACACAAGCCCAAGACCTCCACATCCGGCTTCTTCACCTGCGGGATCATCTGAGACCAGCCACCCGGACAGCTGATGACTGTGGGTTTGATGACAGCTGATGACTGTGGGTTTGATGACAGCTGATGACTGTGGATTTGATGACAGCTGATGACTGTGGGTTTGATGACAGCTGATGACTGTGGGTTTGATGACAACTGATGACTGTGGGTTTGCACAACCGAAGAATTACTGCACAAACGGTCAGAAACTGTATCAGGGAAGCTCATCTGCGTGCTCGCTGTCCTCACCAGGGTCTTGACTGCAGTTCAGCGTCGATACCGACGAGCGGGAAAATGCTCACCTTTGATGGACACTGGCACGCTGGAGAAGTTTGCTCTTCACAGATTAATCCTGGTTTCTACTGTACCAGGTAGATGGCAGACAGCGTGTATGGGGTCGTGTGGGTGATGTCAATGTTGTGAACAGAGTGCGTTGTGTTGGTGATGTCAACGTTGTGAACAGAGTGCCCCAAGGTGGTTGTGAGGTTATGGTATGGGCAGGCATAAGCTACGGACAACGAACACAATTGCTTTTTATCGATGTCAATTTTAATGCACAGAGATACCGTGACGAGATCCTGAGGCCCATTGCAGTGTCATTCATCCGCCACCATCACCTCATGTTTCAGCATGATAATGCACAGCCCCATGTTGCAAGGATCTGTACACAATTCCTGGAAGCGGAAAATGTCCCAGTTCTTCCATGGCCTGCATTCTCACCAGACATGTCAACCATTGAGCATGTTTGGGATGCTCTGGATCGACATGTACAACAGTGTTCCAGTTCCCAAACATATCCAGCAACTTCACATAGCCATTGAAAAMGASTGGGACATCATTTCACAGGCCACAATCAACARAACCACAGCCTGATCAACTCTATGCGATGCAGATGTGTTGCGCTGCATGAGGCAAATGGTGGTCWCACCAGATACTGACTGGTTTTCTGATCCATGCCCCTACCTTTTGTGTTAAAGGTATCTGTGACAAACAGATCCATATCTGTATTCCCAGTCATGTGAAATCCATAGATTAGGGCCTAATGAGTTTATTTAAATTGACTGATTTCCTTTTATAAACTGTACCTCAGTAAAATCTTAGAAATTGTTGCATATTGCGTTTATATTTTTGTTCAGTGTAAGTTAGCAATGCTACAGTTTTAACATGTAGCTAAAATTGAAGTTACC
>NW_019943261.1:38284-50948 GCF_002910315.2 Salvelinus sp. IW2-2015 | reverse complement strand
GAATGCTTGTATAAGTTGCTTCGAGCTGTAAGTACGCAATCTCAAAGTTTTAAACATGTCAGCCTCAAAAAATTTGAACTTACCTCAATACTACACACACCTCTGCTCCGTCTCTCTCTCTCTCGTCCCTTCTCTTCTCTCTCTCTCTCTCTCTCTCTCCTCCTCGTCTCTCTCCCTCTACTCTCTCTCTCCTCTTCTCTCTCTCTCTCTCTCTCTCTCGCTCTCTCGCCATGCACGCACGCACGCACACACACGCACACACACACACACCACAAACATGTTTTTTTTCTTTTTTTCTAGTCAGATGTTGTTAGTTGCCAGATGATGGCTGTTTGTTGAGAAGGCCGACGACGAGCTAATAAAAAAAGAAAGATTATATATATTTCATATTTCTGCCATACCAAATTTTTTTAAACATGGCAAGTTGTTCTCATGTCTTCAATAAAACGACTTTCAATATTCGTTGAGATTGTCGATTGATAATATATCAAACTATACATTTCACCACAGCCCTGTTACACTGACCCGGGAGGGGAGTAAAATTGTGATATTTACACCCATGTATTTAAGACGAGCTAAGTCACACCGTGGCTTGTTTTGACTTAGAGAGATGATACCTATCATCTAATTTGTCAGCAGACAAATATATTGTTCATAATCTGTAGCTCAAACAATGCTCAGAAAAATTTGACAAAATGCAAAAATGTTGTAACAACCACCCTGGTCTCCCCTACCTAGATTTCTGACAGCGCAGATCTGGCAATCTGGTGTAAAAATGTGTAATCACTGAACAAATAAATAAACGCAACATGCAACAAAAATGTATTCAATTATTTGAATGTAATTTAATTATTTTGAAGATTACAAGTTCATATATATGGGAAATCAGTCAATTTAGAAATAAAATAAATTAGCCCCGTAAATTCTATAGATTTCACATACTGGCAGCGGGGCACCATTGAGTGGGCCTGGCAGGCAGCCAGGCCACCTACTGGGAGCCAGGCCCAGCCAATCCAGAATTTGGTGTTTCCCCACAAACGGCTTTCATACAGACGAAAAACGCCATCAGCACCCCCTCAGATGATCCCGAAGTGATAACCCCAGATGGGGAGTCTTTGGACTTGCGTGGTATAAACGTGGTCGTCAGCTGTGAGCCGTTGGACAAAGTACTGCCAAATTCTCTTAAACACGTTGGCGCAGCTTATGGTTAGAAAAATACATTCAAGTCTTCTAGAGCAATAGCACTCTGGTATATTGACTTCTAAATTTATTTAAGCCCAACGCTCACCGTCTGTGAGGAGAAAAAAAACCCAAGCTGCAGTGCTTGACCTGGACTCCTATCGCCCCAGACTAAGAGGTCCGGCCCTGTGTGTCCTCCCAGGCCCAACTCATCATGGCTTGCACCCCTTGCCAGTCAATGTTGAATCCCATAATTAGCATTTCGACCCCCTTGCAAATTTATTGTTATGAGTCCCCCCCAATTATATTGCGACCTGAAAATTTTGCACGCTCTTCCCCTCAAAACATTTGATATAATCACTAATTTGAACTTTGTCATTGTTAACTCATTCAAATTAAATTACAATTACAATTCATGTAAATAGTATTGTATTACATATGTATCTAGAATTAACAAAAATTGTCTGCACATTTGTTTAACAATGTAAAGTTGACCTTTTATGTCCCAGCAGCAAAGTGCACCCGTGTAATGATCATTGCGCTGTAATTTAAATTTCAGACTTTTTCTTTGTTCGTATGCCACACCTGTTAGGTGCAGTTATACAACATTATATAACACACAGGATTAGTGCCCAAGATGTCCTTGTCGAAGGCTAGAGATATAGCTCACCAAAACCAGAATAGTATGGGTGAAAACAGATTTTCACAACATTGAGGGAAGAAAGTAAGCTTAGAAGGTTACCTGCATATAGAAAACTGTCTGAGAAGTTTCTTAATTATGGCAGCTCATCAAAGAGCTTATTGTTACACTTTTGGTGCACCAGGGACTATTTTACCATGTGCATTTTTGTCATATATTTCTTTATTTCTTATGGAATTCTTGTTTTGAGACGTGTATACCAACATAGATTTAAATGATTTGAGGCTTGTGATCACAAACAAAAATACTACAGTTGTGGATCCGTACGTACAAGAATGAGTCATACGGGTCTATCATCCTCTCTAAATCAAACGAACACGGGGGTACCTACTCTCCAATGATTAGTGAGTACTAATAGCACCATCTCTTGGTACACCATTTATCACAACTGGCACTCACACGAGGTTCATCATCGTGGGGAAAAGTCTTGAATGCCTTTCGATATGTGTACCTTCTTTGTTGACTTCAGCTATAATGTATTTCGCTTACATAGCATACCAATGGAGCCATTGTATGAAATTGATCAACCAAATTCATCTACTCCATCCATACATATTAAGTCCGGGTCAGTCTTGTAATCTGCAAGTTTGCTACAAATGTTAGGATCTTAGCGTAACAGGGGTCTCTTTGCAGACCATTATTTGTCGCGTGAGCATATTCATGCACCAACAGCGATACTTTAACACTTATTAAAACTAGCGTTCTAAAGTCCGTTATGTATTTCCAATAATAGAATATCAGACAATTTAAGTTTGATAATATACACTCTAATAGCGAGTAACGAACCAACATCAACAATATTGAAGTCGATTTTACTATACACCCAAACATATGAAAAAGATGGAGACCAAACTCCTAGTGTATATTTAACTAAATTGTAACCCAAATATATGGTCAGACAAAAATAATGATTCCTGAAATAATATATAACTGCAGAATATTCAATAATAATATAATCTTTCTTCTTTATTTTTATTTTATCGCTCCGTTACCTTCGGCCCCTTCTCAACCAAAACAGCCAACATTGTCTGCAACCAAACAGAGCATCTAAACATCTTAGAGAAAAAAGAAAACCATACAAAACATAATTTTTTGTAGGCCCGTTACACCCGTACATCCAATGTGTATTTATAAAATAATGAGATTATGTACAGTTTGCCTTCAGAATCGTTATTCTCCCACCCCATGACTTTTTCAAAACTTTTGATGTGTTACATCCTGGAATTTAAAATGACTAGATGCGATTTAACTAAATTGAGAGTTTTTTTTTTTTTTTTTTTTTTTTTGTTTAGTATCACAGGGCATCAGCACATACACCATTAATCCTCCCCAAAGTGATCAAATTTATTGTATGTCTTGTTTGTTTTAAGACATATGGCGTTGTTCACAAATTTAATTTAAAAAATGAAAAGCCGGTGAATTGTCTTGAGCTCTCAATAATATTCACACAGCCTTTCCTGCCGTATCTGGGCAAAGCGTACATTAGACCACACAGTTCAGAGTTCACTTAAAACTTTGCTACTCTTAACCAAGCACACAAAAGTGCTGCATTGGACTCCTATTGTCCTACCGTGGTTTCAATGCGTTGAATATTGTTTAACATGACCTTTTTAAGCATGCTTGCAACACCCATCTCTGTACCCCACACATACCCAATTTATCTCTCCAAAAGCGCCCCTTTAGTCAAGGCACATTAGGAGCGAAATGTGCAAGCAGCAGATTTCACACCACAAAGACACACCACTAAACGGAGAGAAGGGATTGACTCCAATGATGAAGGGTTTGCAGAAGAGAAGGCAGACTGAATTGGGTAGATGAGGACTGAGTAGAAAAAATAACCCAGACATGGAAATATCCGAGAGAGAACATTGAGACGAGCCAGTTGAGACAGACTGCCAACTTAAGAAGAGAGATTAATGGGAGAGACTGGAATCAAATACCACCAGAGTACCACTAAACAGAAGATTCAGAGCAATCGATAACCTAGAACTCTCAGTTGCCGGAGAGAGAGAAGACGAAAAGAAACCGAGCCTAAGTAATTGATCGAGCCATGAGACAGCCGAATGGTGACTTTAAAAACAAGTATGACAGCAAGAGCTTTAAAATCGGGCACTCACAGCGTGATAGGGTTGAGAAATTTAGCCATTAAAATGGAGGTAACTTCAATTTTAGCATCAACAAACATTGTAGTTACCCACAATACTAACCAAATCCGCCTTTAGACCATACACCAAATGTTTTATATATAAGCACAAGAAGGAATTTCTTAGACACTCTATATATTATACCATTAATACACAACTACATCATCTACTCATTGCAATAAAGCGCACTAAATAATACTTAGTCCGAAAAAAAGATTGACACCAAACCTGCATGGCAAATAAAAAGAAACCAGCGTTATTACATTATGTACTCGCAAACAATATATACATACTAAAGACTATTTTTACAGTCTGATTTGTTGGGTACAGGCTTGGGAAAATTCATACAACACGAAATCAATCAGTCAATCTGTTAAAGTTATAAACCTCACTTTCATAGGCCTCTAAATATATCTTATGTCAGCATACGTCACATTATGACTGGAGGGAATACAGATAGGATCTGTGTCACCAGATACTTTAAACACACAAATTAGGCCCTAATCTATGGATTTCACATGACTAGGCAAGGGTGCTGTCACGCCCTGACTTTAGTTATATTTGTTTTCTTGTTTTTTTTGGTTAGGTCAGGGTGTGACAAGGGTGGTTWGTTTAGTTTTTGTATTGTCTTGGGGATTCTGTAGGGTCTAGGGCTTTGTAGGTTTATGGTGGCCTGAGTTGGTTCCCAATCAGAGACAGCTGTTTCTCGTTGTCTCTGATTGGGGAGCCTATTTAGGTTYRCATTTTCCATGTTGGTTTTGTGGGTAGTTGTTTTCTGTTTTGTGTCTGCACCAGACAGAACTGTTTCGCTTTTGTTCTCCTGWTTGTTGTTTTTGTTCGATTTGGGTTTTWGGATTAAATCATGAACACTTTAAACGRTGCACCTTGGTCAACTCTTCCTTCAGCCCACGACGATCGTWACAGGTGCAGCCATGAGTGGGCCTTGGAGGGCATAGGCCCASCCATTTGGCAGCCAGGGCCACCTACTGGGGAGCCAGGCACAGCCAATCAGAATTAGTTTTCCCCACAAACGGGCTTTATTACAGACAGAAATACTCCTCAGCACCCCCTCAGGTGATCCCGAAGGTGAAGAACCCAGATGTGGAGGTCTTGGACTTGCGTGGTTATACGTGGTCTGCAGCTGTGAGGCCGGTTGGAAGTGCTGCCAAATTCTCTAAAATGARGTTGGCGGCGGCTTATGGTAGAGAAATTAACATTCAATTKTCTAGTAACAGCTCTGGTYYATATTCCTGCAGTCAGCATGCCAATTGCACACTTCCTCAAAACTTGAGACATCTGTGTCATTGTGTTGTGTGACAAAACGGCACATTTTAAAGTGGCCTTTATTGTCCCCAGCACAAGGTGCACCTGTGTAATGATCATGCTGCTTCTTGGTATGTTATACCTGTCAGGTTGATGGATTATCTTGGCAAAGGAGAAATGCCTACTAACAGGGATGTAAACAAATTTGTGCACAAAATTTGAGAGAAATAAGCTGTTTGTGCAGATGGATAACTTCTAGGATTTTTATTTCAGCTCATGAAACATGGGACCAAAGCTTTACATGTTGCGTTTTATATTTTTGTTCACTATACACCAAACATATCTACACACCCTGGTTATAAATCTCATATACGTTTGGTGAATCTAACTACAAAGCAGGTGATGCCATCACAAAAACACATTTGGTTAAAAAAGTACTTTCTTACCTCTTGCTTCTACATGAGGGTTGAGGACTAAACTGAGCATGTGCAGTGAGTCACATGATTCTAGCTTGTTCCTGATTGGAGATATTGAGTGTTACAACTATCCTGTGTTACAATCATCCCTGGTTTCCCATACTTATTGAGCTACTATAGGCCAATCAAAATATAACATTTGTCTTAATAAACTATTCTTGACATCAACCCCCTGGTTTCCCATACTTATTGAGCTACTATAGGCCAATCAAAATATAACATTTGTCTTAATAAACTATTCTTGACATCAACCCGTCTGATCCTCCAATGAAACAAGGCCCATCCATAGAAGAGCATGAAACACCCACTACAGTGCCAATTACATCATTAAGCGTCAACTGCAAAATGCCATCTGTTATTGAGTATGATATACTTTCAGAGCCCTGAAAGGCCATTTCTCAGTTTTCGGTAGCTGTATAACACAAAGTAAATACTGCTTGATTTGTTTAAAGTGGAAACTGCAATGGATGCATCTGCATCTGTTGCATTGTGTTTGTGTGACAAAACTGCACATTTTAAAGTGGCCTTTTATTGTCCCCAGCACAAGGTGCACCTGTGTAATGATCATGCTGTTTAATCAGCTTCTTGATATGCCACACCTGTTAGGTGGATGGATGATCTTGGCAAAGGAGAAATGCTCACAAACAGGGATGTAAACAGATTTGTGCACAACATTTGAGAGAAATYAGCTTATTGTGCATATAGAACATTTCAGAGACTTTTAATTTCAGCTCATGAAACATGGGACCAACACTTTACATGTTGCATTTATATTTTTGTTCAGTGTAAATGGTATTGATTGAGGCTACCGGTACTCTTCAAGTGATTGTTAGGGATATASCACCATCTTGTGGTACATTTTCACACTGGCAACTTCACAGAGTTTGTCATAATCATTAGGGAAAAGTTGAATGCCTTTATTATGTTGTTACCTTCTATAATTATCTGTTATGCATGATTATGCATTATATGTTTAAGGGGTAATCTGCAGTTGCTACAGATGTAGGATCTTAATTTGATCATTATTTTGTTGTGAGCATATTCATGCACAGCAGGATTCTTTAAACTTGAGTTTTAAAACAGCTTCTAAAGTTAGTCATTTCCACTTAGAAATATCAGACTTGATTTGCCCTAAGAAAAATCTATCAACCCCAACAAAAATGTCTGTTAATTATAATCCACATAATTCACATTTCCTGTTGCTGCAGGATTACAGTATTTTCATGCTGTAGCAAACTGGCTCAAATTGAGATCCTACACCTGTACATCCATTTGTGTATTTATAAATGAATGATACAGTTCCTTCAGAAAGTATTCCCACCCCTTGACTTTTTCAACATTTTGTTGTGTTACAGCCTGAATTTAAAATGGATTAAATTTAGATTTTTTTTTGTCACTGATGTACGCACAATACACCATAATCTCAAAGTGGAATTATGTTTTTAGAAATGTTTACAAATTAATTAAAAAGGAAAAGCTGAAATGTCTTGAGTCAATAAGTATTCAACCCTTTTGTTATGGCAAGCCTAAATTAGTTCAGGAGTTAAACTATGCTTAACAAGTCACACAATAAGTTGCATGGACTCACTCTGTGTGCAATAATAGTGTTTAACATGACTTTTAAATGACTACCTCATCTCTGTACCCCACACATACAATTATCTGTAAGGCCCCTTAGTCAAGCAGTGAATGTTAAGCACAGATTCAACCACAAAGACTAGGGAGGTTTTCCAATGGTTTGCAAAGAAGGGTACTTATTGGTAGATGGGTAAAACAAATAAGCAGACATTGAATATCCCTTTGAACATTGGGCAGTTATGAATTACACTTTAGATGGTGTATCAATACACCCAGTCACTAAAAAGATTCAGGCGTCATTCCTAACTCAGTTGCCGGAGASGAAAGAAACGGCTCAAGGATTTCGCCATGAGGCCAATGGTGACTTTAAAACAGTTACAGAGTTTAATGGCTGTGATAGGAGAAACGGATCAACAACATTGTAGTTACTCCACAATACTAACCTAAATGCTAAAGGACAGTGAAAATAAGGAAGCCTGTACCATGTTATAAAAATATCTCCAAAACATAGCATCGGGTTTGCAAATAAGCCACTTAAAGTATATACTGAAAAAAGTGTGGCAAAGAAATGTTCACTTTGTGTCCTGATATAACAAGGCCATTTACTGTATGTTTGTGGGCAAATCCAACACAACACATCACTCTGAGTTACCGCTCTTCAAAGTTTTTCAAGCATACCGGTAGGGTGGCTGCATTTCATGTTTTATTATTGCACACAAAGCTGTCCAAATAGTAGATGCTAACATGTATTGGACTCAGGTGTGGCTTTGCTCTAATACTTAGCTAATTCAAGATAAATTAGGTGTTTTATTTTCTGCAATAAATGTTTGTGTGGTTAAAACAAATATTGTTTTATTATTTTGTGTCTAGGTCGTTGACAAAAAAAAGTTTACCAATTCATTTTTGAATTTGAATCCCACTTTGTAACACAACAAAAATGTATCTAACAAAGGTCAAGGGGTGCAACTACCGTGAATACCCATTGCCCATTGATTCTTGAAGAATATAACATATAAATGGCCTCATAAGCGCTTAGTTCAACTGTTCGTAGCCCATCAGAGCCAAAATAAAAAAAACATTGTTTTACTCCAATGTTTGTAAATATTGCAAATGTAAACAAACAAACCAAATCAAATTGTATTGGTTTACACACATTTAGCTACAAAACATGCTTAAAACTATTTTGATATCTTGGGTGGTCAGTCCTTGCATCCATTGCACTATCTATGCATTTTAGAGTGGTTACATTTCTCCACGCCCTTCCCTCAGCTTTTAACCAAAACAGAGGCGGGGTGTCCACTTTGTAATTGTTGCAACTGAAGACTGTCCCTTTAACTCACAAATTAATTTATCAAACAATATGTCGCCTACATATTCGAGTTGATTATTAAGGACAGAATGGTGATATGCTGGTCTTGCCGCCATCTCCATGGTTCCATAGTCTTCAGTTAGACTGTTTCTCTTCTGACTGGTTGGTTGGTTGGCTGTAGTGTAGAGGGCGAGAGGGCGAGAGGGGAAAATAAGAAATGCAAGATCATTGTTGTTTTGTCTATGGGAAATGTGATTTATTGATAGGTTTTGAAAAAACATTCAGACCTTGGGAAAAGTGCTATACAATGTAATCCATCAGAGATGACAAGCTCATATTTGTACTGCCAGTGCCACAAGCTCCAATAGATCCGTCTTTGTCAGTAGGTTCGTGTGTATTGAAGACATGTCTTAACCACAAGAGGTCAGTGTTTAGCTGCATTTGCGTACACCTCATCCGGCATAAAAAAAGTCTGAAAAAKTCCACAGCCCTTTGTGGAGAAGGAAATTACACCCCACGTTTGTGGTTAAAATAAATGTTATTCCAAAAAGAATCATTTCCCCTATCCACAAGTGTTCCCTGTGGAGTCAGACAATATGGCTGCAACTTACATTACATTTTCTATAGGCGTCAATGTAACTTTTACCGCAGGCTTGTCTGTTATCAAGGCCCACAGCCTGTATATGCACGTCTCCAAGATTTCACCCTCGGGTTTCTAAATATGCTTTARGTTATTCAGGGCCTAAGCAGTCGCATATCACATTGCCTTATATTACAAGTTCCGTCAAGTGAGCCTGCCCTTGAAATGAGACCATTCACATTTCCTTATACTTCCAATAAGCAGAGGAAATAGAGGTCTTGAACAGTAACAGAGAATGAYAMAGMCTTCCCAGAGGCTGTAGTGAATTTGATTTGTGTTCCACTCTAATCCTAAATTCGAAGGACTTTGACAGTTGTATCGTTGTGGTTTTCTTGGAAAATGTCATCTCTTTCCTGACTTTTGTTTCGTTTTGTTTCAATCTGTTTTATTGAGTTTTGAACAGCCAACGCCAGGAAAACCGTGTAAATCATATTGGAAAAGCTCAACATAGTGTGGTTTATTTTTTCTATAGACCAGAATTTTGAATTATGCTTCTACATTTCAGAGTAAAATCACTGTATAAATAAATACAGAATCAATACATTTTAATTTACACAAAACATAATTGACGGAAAATGCAGTTGATTATGATGATTTCCTACATGTTGCATTGCGTGTGTAAACTAGTTTATACATCAGCAATCTATGGCAATGTATAMTTATGAATTATGACAGGGGCACTCTGGTTTCCATAGTGACAGCAAACACAGGAGTGGACTCATTGCTCTTAAATTTCATAGAGCAGTAATTTCATTTACAACTGTAGCCAAACACAGCTGTAGGATTTGGGTGTKCTTGAAAGTAGTAGCAAATCTTTGTTGACGCTATACGACACCCGGCTGGGTGTGTATCGTGTGTTGGTTGATTTATGTGGATATCAACACCCAAAGTACTACATTATGACTYAGTCATATTGCAATATGAGACCAAGATATGAGCAGTCCGCTCTCTCTCATTGGTCAGTTTACCACTCAGAAACACGTTAAAACGAACACAACAGGCAGTAGGAGTACACTTAGTTGAAATAGAGGAGCTGCTATTCGACATGGCGATCTAAAGTTGTCTTCCCAGGAGCACATTTGCTATGCAGCAGCACGTTGGAGTCAATGTCATAAAAACTATCCCCGGTTTATTACAGCTGCTATAATAGGACTGCTGAAGGGAGGGAGAGTCTCGCAAACGTATCGGTTCAAATACTATTTGAAATCATTTTTAAAAAACTACCTGTGATTTATTGAGCTTGCCTGTTGCAAACAAAACCAAAGAAAGCCCCAAAAGTGCAAACCCAGCCACCTGGCTCTTAGGCTTAAGCAAACGCTCAAAGTATTGAAAGATTTCTCATATATGTGAACCCAGGTATGGTCCCGCTCCATTGAGCAGAGCTGACATGGAGCCCCTAGCTCCAGCGATAGTGTAATCTAGTGGTGTAACCCAAGAACCTGTTGCTGGTGGTCTGGCAAGAGGCTTCATGGCTGCAACAGTCAGAAGAGAGGAGATTCCCTTTACAAGCAGGGCTTAGTTGTAAACTTCCTCTCATTATGAGGCTGTGAGTGTATTTAGATGTGAGAGCAAAGGCTACTGTAGCTAACATGGAGAGAGAGAGAGGGAGAGAAAAGAGAGGAGAGATCCGTGCATGCATGGGTGTGTGTAATACCAGCTCTATAGAATACTGTATAATGTATTTTTCTGTTATTGATTTGTGAAAAGGATGTGTACCTAGAAGGCCGATGTCAGACACGAGAGGGGGTTCTAGCAGAGCAGACACATCAAATCAAAAATGGAAGTAGAGCAGAGTTACCCTCAACAGAAAAGTGTTTCATCTTTTAAAACAAGTTGTCCCAACATTAGTGTTTTCACATGCAGACTCCCCTCTAACTCTCCCTTTTAAATGCACTCAGAACTGAGAGCCAGAGAGAGAGAGAGAGAGAAAGTTGTCCCAACATTAGTGTTTTCACATGCAGACTCCCCTCTAACTCTCCCTTTTAAATGCACTCAGAACTGAGAGCCAGAGAGAGAGAGAGAGAGACAGAGAGCTGGCCAGTAACCAGGCCAGTGCTGCTGATAAATTGTCAGGAATCTTAAAACACTGGTTATCAGCTGTCTGGGAGGGGATGGGGGTGGGATAGGTTTAGATGTGTCTGTGTGGGGGTTGAGCACTGGCTGGTCTATGGGATGGAGTAGTAGTAGACCTGGTGTGTGTGAGTGGGGGGTGGGGGGTGGAGGTCTAGTCTGTATGTTTATGGCTTCATGTCACTGCACCGAAACAAGGTGCCTTTATTTTGGCTACCATGGCTATGCCCCCATAGGATGACAATGCCCCCATCCACAAGAAACGAATGGTCACTGAATGGTTTGATGAGCAAAAAAACGATGTAAACCATATCCCATGGCCATCTCAGTACCCAGATCTCAACACAATTGAACACTTGTGGGAGATTCTGCAGTGGGGCCTGAGACAGTGTTTTCCACCACCATCAACAAAACACARACTTATGGAATTTACCTTGGAAGAATGATTTCGCACTCAGAAACACGCAGAAACTTGTAGAATCTATGCCAKGGTGCAATAGATTATGATACTTTATGTTGGTGTTACCTTTATTTTGGATGTTAACGTCACCTGTATTTTAGCAATGTCCTGCATGGAGTAACCTGATGAACCGCTCTGTACTTTCAGAGGGGCTGGGTTAAATGCGGCAGACACATTTCAGTTGAATGCATTCAGTTGTACAACTGACTAAGTATCCACCTTTCCTTTKCTTTTGGGGCAATTGTTTGATTAGTCCTAGTACAACCTATTATAGCCTATGTGTGACTAGTGCATAACGCATCAACTACACGTAGGTGTAAAATTGGCACTAATTGTAGGGAGCTTCATGACTTCATGAGCTCGGGAGACTAAATAGCCTAAGAACTTGTACACAAGGGGGATACTAATTATGTATTTTTGGTATGACATTTGGTCATCGAATTATGAAATACGGCGTGGCAGGCAGACACAATAAAATGTGTTATGTTCATGTCTGACAGTATGAGGCTATGGCGACCACCGGTCAACTACTTGGTATTCTTTCCCCCCTCTTCCTCTCCCGGCAGCGTAAAAATTGCCCTCTTTTTACCCAAAGGGCGCCAAAAGTGTGTGGTCAGGGTTTATGTTAGCTGCAAACATGATCAAAACCATTCTGCAGCAAGTAATGAAAGCAGTGGGGTGTTGTGGAAGTGTAAGGGCACCTGGAATTTGGGCCACCCGGGAGAGACTTCAGGTTCTCAGCCCTACGGACAAGACGACCAATAAACAAGGGGCCACTCCGTTGCAGATCAATCTGCCACCCACTCATTAAATCAATACGCTACGTAGTCTATGCGCGCTTAAAA
>NW_019943261.1:35953-37684 GCF_002910315.2 Salvelinus sp. IW2-2015 | reverse complement strand
TAAATACCTGTATTAATCATGTCAACGCATAATACAGTATCTCCTTTCAACTTTATAAATATTGTAATAAATTGTATAATTACATGGCATTATCCATATTATTAGCAGTTCAACTTGTACTTTATTCAATTTAGAAATCTTTTTTTTTTGTGTCAAGCAGTACGCTAGGGTACTATAGCATAGGCCTAATTTCAAGGAAGCCAATTGCCAGGAAACCTATCGATGAACAATCACGGCATGCACAGACCATGACATCTTAACTTGTTTCAAATGAGAGGAAATGTGGAAATTAAATTAATCAGTAGCACTTATAAATCAAATGACAACATGGACAGAAAGACTACTTAGAAAGGACCAGGGCCACGTCATTGGACAGCTAGTTCGCTCAAGATTGACTTCGAAATTGGACGTCTGTCCATGTCTTGAGGATGTTGGGAAATGCCTTCAAACCCAGCCACTAGGGGCAACTGTGAGCGCTATTACCATCAAGTACTAGAGGTAATCCCATGACTCCGGATCCGAAGGTAGCGTGTTCAATCCCCGTGGAAGACACACACTTTTGTTTTAACCCTATCCCAAACCTGAACACTTAACTTCGAAATTTGATGTTTGGAGCCACTTCAATATTTGACATTTGGATAAATGTAGATTAACGTCAGAATCTGAAGTCAAAATTGGTTAAACCYTGAGGGTTAAACCGTGAGATCTTGTTGCAGCCCAGCATTTTGGAACAATTCCTCAAYTTCTCCATCTCTTCAAWCTTTGAGATCATTAATTAACTAGACAGGTTAAAATGGACACCTACTCTGCTGGGTTTCCACACATGTTTGAACAGCACTGTGGCCAAGCAAAGCTGAAGTGCTGTACTACACCAGATGATTATCTCATGTATCATAAGGGAAAGTAAGTGTAGTCTGGTGCTGAGGCAGCTGGCTCCGGGAAACATACTCACAAAAAAATWGCCTCTGTCCCATTGGCCAGCTTGGCAGCAGCCTCTGTGTCATTGGCCGGCCCGAGAGACCCGAGTGGATTTTCCAGCTCTGTGATTTGATGAAAGGGAAACCTGATACTCATGAGACCAGTGATTGGCCGAGCCATAGAGAACTTTCACAGCCCTCTTTTGATCTGAGTAAAAAGAGAACAATATCTACGGTGAGGCATTATACAGGCTTAACCTGTGTGGTTTGGACTTCACTACTGCACTGGCGTCAAATGCCTGGTAGCTGAGGGATTACGGTCGGGGTTATAGGTTATACAGGGCCTTCAGACAGTATTCACACCACTTGACTTTTTCCACACTTTGTTGTGTTAGAGCCTGAATTTAAAATGGATTAAATTGAGATTTTTTTTGTCACTGACCTACAAACGATATCCCATAATGTCAAAGTGTAAGGATGTTTTGTAACATTTTAAATCTGAAATGTATTTGGCAAGCCTAAATAAGTTCAGGAATAAACATTTGCTTAACAAGTCACGTAATAAGTCACATGGACTCTCTCTGTGTGCAATAATAGCYTTMAACATGATTTTTGAATGACTTCCTCATCTCTGTACCGCACACATACAGATATAGTGCCTTGAGAAAGTATTCATACCCCTTGACTTATTCATCATTTTGTTGTCTTACAGCCTGAATTGAAAATGGGTTAAAAAAAAAATCCTCTCACCCATCTGTGCACAATACCCCACAATGACAAAGTGAATACATGTTTTTAGAAATGTTTGCAAATT
>NW_019943261.1:26349-27503 GCF_002910315.2 Salvelinus sp. IW2-2015 | reverse complement strand
TGGGTTGCTGCAGCTGCGTCGGGAGATATAACTGCTGAGAGTAATCGAACCATCTTTAAGAAGTCAATGAACCTCGTCCGAATAGGGATGACATCATATCCTCTTGGGGTAGCCWAATAATCTAGGTGTCTTTTGACCGCTGCTTCGCCATCACTCATACAGCAAGCAAGAGAAAATCCCCTTCAGTCCCTGGACACAACACGAAGAGCAATAGACCTGAAAAGCATTTGCAATATGATSTATTATCTCGTGCATGTTGCATGTCATTTAACAGGATTTTGCAAATGCAATCATAGTCCTTTAGCTACAGATAGGTTTAGACTTATACATTTTGTCTGCTTAATTTAAAAACGGAGCCATGCTAGTGGTACAAATGCTGCCTGCCTTATAATGTCACATAAAAAAATGCAAATAAGCATGAAACGCGTCAACAATGTTTATATTTSAAATCTAGTTTCCGTTTTCCATTTTAGTCTTAATTTTAGAACGATATCTATAAAAYCATTAACCGAAGAACATCTTTTCCGCGTTTATTGTTTTATTTTAAATGCTTGAAAGACTCCCATATGGGGATCAAGTGGCAATAATCTTAACAGTTAGTAGGCTGTAGTCCTACGAACGAGACCCTGTCTCTCTTATCAATGATGTGCCCAAAGCGCCGTCTTTACAATGTTATGCTATTAATTGGTTTGTGTTCAAAATATGTTTAACATTGMGAATGGTGTAGGCTATATCATTCTAATGTAGGCTGGATTTGTATCTGTTTCTTGAAGTACAGTGATGGGAAATGCAMGGACATTGATTTGTAGGGTTGTTATGGACGATAACATGTAGAGTTCAATAACTTGGGCCTATGAGTATTTCGGTCTATGAGCGTTTTAGGTATTCAATTGTTGATGTGTGTTGTCACATCGAAATGACAATATTTTTGGGGTGYTTTCAAAGTACTTCCAAAGTAGCCTTCAACACCACATTTTGGACAATAATGCATGCAAGCTGCATTCAATGGCGCGATAAAGCAAATAAAGCCACTGATTTGCAGGGTAGTCTASAAAGCCTGGAATACAGTGATTTGTTAAATCATTTTGTCCTATATTAACGGATTAACCTGAACGAATAATATTTAACGGTTAGCCTATAGTTAGGGTAATTTG
>NW_019943261.1:23403-25039 GCF_002910315.2 Salvelinus sp. IW2-2015 | reverse complement strand
TCCTCTCTTCTCACTTGATCTCATAGTGCCGCGCGCCACAGGCGAATAGAGGATGCCGTATTAGTCAGGGTGTTTCAGAACAATATTTTAGGCTAGTCATTTGCCTAATACACATTCTGTATATGGCAATGGGTGTAGCATATCGTATATATAAAGAGAACCCATGTGAAAACASACATTTGTAATATTTCTACCCTACATTGCACATCATTTAGATTACCCCTCTTCAATTATATTTTTTATTTCATTGTCTATAGACTTTTCAACTGTAAAAACAATAACACGTTCTATTTGCACTTCCGCTCCGCCTCAAGAATACGTTAAAAAGGTCTATAGTAGTCTATTGAATGCCAACGTTGTTCATTTTGTGTAAGTCGAAAAATCTGCACCATCAACATATAGCCTATAGCTAGCACACCCACATGGGCCTGTGTTACTGCATGCATTTCAGTAACCATACGTTTCTGAGTTGTCTTRTGAARATGTATTATAATCATCACGCATATAATGATAATGACAATGCATTGTTATTATTCTGATTATTATTCTGATTATTCGGGTTATTATTATGATGGRGATTATTATAAGGCTATTTGTATTACAGTGTTATAACGTGTCGAAGTGGTACTCCAGTGTAGCCTACTTATCATTATAATAACCAGTAACAGAGCGGCTTACCACGAGCAAATAAGCGCACAACGCTCCACATGGTAGCCTATGCAATAACTATGGAGTTACATCGTCGTAGTCAACTTTGACTGACTTCCATCAACARCGTTACTGAAAACTGTGCATCACATGTAGGCAAGACAGGAAATAGCCTCGATAACAAAAATAAAAGGTAAATATCACAATTAATTCAAGTGTCCCTTGAAATTTATTCAAAACAAATGATGAAATCCGCGTAGTTTAGGCTACTTACCATGGATTAGAGAAGGTTCGTTATATCCACGACCTCTAATAGGAAGAAATACCATCAGTGTTCCAACCGCCCGTGTCGATTCCCCATCCCCTGATAATGGCCTCGGCTATACAGAGACCCCGAGCGGTTCCTTTCATGCCGAGCACTCAGGGCTTTTCGACAAGACAACCAGCCTCTGTCCTGGGAGCTGGCGCAACGACCTGTGCCTGGAGAAGGRTTTTGAGGACGGTTTGGATGGAGAGGGAGTTTTTTTTGTGAGAAACTCAATCTCACATACAGTAGCAGGCCCCATCTGGGAACTGTCACAACTGACAGCAACACAGGGCACAGGCCTGATCTTCCGCACAACATTGCGCGTAAAAGTAGGCATATAAGAGGTTTTGCATGAAGGTCGATTGTTGTCAGGTCCGTTATCTGTTTTTGGGGATATATTTGACGTATTATTCCCAATGGTTGGAGATGGCACACAGATAAGCGTCGCGGAATATTCTYGTCACACAAGTCCAGAGATGCTCCTGGACTCGAGCTGATTTCACGATCTCTAAAAAGTTTGCATCATCTTTATGCGCGGCAAACTTGAAGCAAAAACAACCATTCTGCAATGTTGTTTCACACTGAAGGATGCAAATATTTTTTGTTTGTTCATTAGTTGTTGCATATAGGCCATGATTTTACTCATCCTTCATTGAATTATAATGGTGAATAAAGTAATTA
>NW_019943261.1:17506-18893 GCF_002910315.2 Salvelinus sp. IW2-2015 | reverse complement strand
AAACTATATTATTTTGGGATAGCACAGAGGATTAATCAAAACGTAGCACATTTGATTGGCACATTGGACCAGGTTATTGCTTCCTACTGCATTTACACTGATTTGAGGATGGTGAGCTCAACCGGCTGAAAACAAAGTATGTAGCCTATAGGTCTATGTGTTGGCCTATGAGTTGTATCCTTCTATAAATAATACAGCAGCAGGTCAGTTTCATCTCTTTATCACGATAGCCAGTTGATACTATTTCGGACGCCATCTTGACACGGACAGACAACAAATTATTCATAATTATCATACTTAGGACTCGTGAAACAAGCCAATTTCATGTTACAATTATCTAATGCAATCGGGTGGACTGTAAATCTTCGGTGTGTCCAATCCTCTTCTGATTTACGTTGCTGTAGATGTCACTTTAATTGCATAGCTTCTCGTGAAGAATRRTTTGGTCTGTTGTAGCCTATTTGAGGTCTGTTTACTCACCAACCATGCATTCAAAGGACAAGTAACGATTATTCTCAGGGCAGTTTAAATCCAGTCTACTCTCTAATAAATATTTACCAAGCTGTGATGCAGTGGGCAAAAGTGTGAAATAGACATGTGAAATGCAAAATGTTATGTTACAGGCTTTTATGTTGCAGGCCTAGTCTATAATTGCGCAGCTGACACACATTGATAAGTGAAGCAGGCTGTAGACGTAATGTTTTTTTGGTTTCGTTGTAATGTTTGATTAGTGACGTGCATTTCAAAACAAAATTATCTAGCCTATTTATAGAACAATAGGCTATTCTTTTCTATCAAAAGTAGYATATTAGTCAAATCCAAAATGATTTTATGCAAAGGCTACAGGTTTCATCGTCCGCGCTCAACCCCCAACCCTAAAAAGGCACTTCAGCGCCGCATTTTGATAGGCACGCTATCAATCACACGAACATCCGATAGCTGGGCCCTCTCTCTCGAGCCTCGACAATCTACCTTCCTCGGACCAACCAGCTTTTAACGTCAAAATCCACATTTTTTCCCGGCTCCGCTCTGTCTCGTCCTCTTGTGTTTTGGGCTAGAAGAGTGGAATGCCATAATTAACCAATGGAATTTCAAGCCTATATATGCTATTTCTGCCACCATGTTTACATCTTTAGAAGGGTTGGTCATGGAGCCTAAAGAAAGGCCTTTTTTTTTTTTACTTAGACCATCAAATTAGAGTAGCCTATAGCTATTATGCAGTTACTAGAAAAATATTTAAAATAGAGAATCACTTTATAACATGGAAAATGGAGTCACTAGCAGCAATAAATAATACACATTGTAATTGTTGAGTATATACCACTTGTGGTTAACTCGGTGGTCTCAATGTTGAGTAATTATTCCACTATACTAGCCTATTAGTAGG
>NW_019943261.1:12130-13676 GCF_002910315.2 Salvelinus sp. IW2-2015 | reverse complement strand
ATCTACCTTCCTCGGACCAACCAGCTTTTAACGTCAAAATCCACATTTTTTCCCGGCTCCGCTCTGTCTCGTCCTCTTGTGTTTTGGGCTAGAAGAGTGGAATGCCATAATTAACCAATGGAATTTCAAGCCTATATATGCTATTTCTGCCACCATGTTTACATCTTTAGAAGGGTTGGTCATGGAGCCTAAAGAAAGGCCTTTTTTTTTTACTTAGACCATCAAATTAGAGTAGCCTATAGCTATTATGCAGTTACTAGAAAAATATTTAAAATAGAGAATCACTTTATAACATGGAAAATGGAGTCACTAGRAGCAATAAATAATACACKTWGTAATTGTTGAGTATATACCACTTGTGGTTAACTCGGTGGTCTCAATGTTGAGTAATTATTCCACTATACTAGCCTATTAGTAGGCCTACAATTCTTATAATCAAGATAGTGCAGCCTAGTAGTGTGCACTTAGTCTATTTGTTTATTTCTTCCTGGTGATATTGAATGACAACAACAACGATACTAGCCTATAGGTACCAATATTACACTGCTAGCAGGGCTGTTAATGAGGAATTAGCTTTAATAGCAATCATCTAAATGATAGGGCTAACAATAACAGTCTGTAACAACAGCCTACTAATAATATTATACATCATAATAGTCGTCATGATAATAATAAGATGCCTGTAATCAAGGAGGAAAATGACAACAATGCGCTGTGTTACATGTTGTTGAAGCATGGATACATTTCCTGGTGATTCTGTTGAATTGGTCATAGCCCCCATGAACATAAACAATAATATAATTTACCTTTATGGCAGCTTATTGCTGACCGAAAAGACCACAAAGTAATTATTCGTCTGGCGCACTACACATGAATCTTCTGTCCACCCAAATAGAWATTTAGTTTCATTGTAAGCTGTTTCTTAGACTATATTTATCTCCTACACGATCACCTATGTCAGAACCCGCATGTTCTAATAGGCTACAAACACGAGACAGACAGTTTCTCCTGCGCGTGGGTATGTTTCTGTTTCTACTTGAGGAGCTGTTGTGGATGTATCGCGTGAGCGCTGTTTGACAGGACTCGGGAAGGGAGAGCCCAGGCAAGCCTAAAGGCCTTAGTTTGAAATCAAATTGAGGCCTAGGCTACCTCTAATCAAACAGAACATGCATGATTTAATTTTTACTATAGCTATATCATACTTTTATTTCTATTCGAGGGAAAAAGCTACCTTCTCTGCTAAGACGCAAATGTTTTTTGAAGAATATGTCATACCTTGCAAGCGATATTTTACATTGAATGAGTTTGGTATAGAATAAACCCTTTAAAGTCTGCCTCGTATTTTCACTTTAATTATGCAACAAGGTGGTTGACTTTGTTTAAAAAAAAAAACAGTGGTTTATTGAATTAATTACATTGTTTACATCTCAAATATGATTTAAATTCCACGTCTCTGGACGGAAGTGCAATTGAGTGGACTAAACAGTTGTTTAAAACACTATCAAATACTGTATACGACCACAAAAATGACAACATAACACTTCAT
>NW_019943261.1:7500-11350 GCF_002910315.2 Salvelinus sp. IW2-2015 | reverse complement strand
GATCTATAATGTCAAGCCTTGCAGGAGGCTACTCTGTGTTTGCATAAGCATGCATAACTGAAATTACGAATTTGTCTTACCACTTCTTTCTTTCTCCTCTCCTCCTTTGCTTCTGTCTTTTTGAAGTCCGCTTTGAAGGCCTCTGCGTCGCCGTTCTGCTCGTCCTTGTCCAGAATGTCCATGAGGTAGGCGATATAACTGGTAGCCAACCGGAGGGTCTTTATTTTGGACAGRTTAGTATCCGCAGGAACATTGGGGATGCAATCCCTGAGCTCCGAGAAGGCGCTGTTGATGCTCTGAGTCCTGCGCCTCTCCTTTCGGTTTGCCGTAGGTCTCCGTTTCACCGGCCGAGGTCCCATCCCGATCCCAGCGACGCCAGCCCCGGGGATACCACCTCCGTAGTGTGCGTGGTCTAACGCCGGGCCCCCGGTGGAGTATTCGGGGCTGTACGAGGGTGCCATACTGTAGTCTGGGGGAGACATCTCCGGGTGGCTTATCAGCCAACCGTGGAAGTAGGGGTTCTCTTCGTGGCAGCGGCTTGCAGCTGCTGCTGCCGCGAAGGAGTAGCCGTCATGATGCATCACCGGATGGTGAGGGAATCCACCAACTAAACTCATGGCGACACAGCAGTAGACCAAAAACGGRGCTACTAACGAACCACGAAACGAATACGCGTTCGCGCTCTCCGATTAATGTCAGGTTCTCCAAAATATTTTAGGAAAATAGGCTATTCTCATAAAACGTAACTTGGTTCAGTTGGTCATTTGAAAAGCACTGCTATTTATATTTGTCCAATATAGACACCTTAACGAAACTTCAGCAATGCATGCGTTTTTAGACGTTATTTTTTTCTGTTTTGCTGGTCTATGGTGTGGAATATAGAAGAATGGTGTCAGCTACTTACACGTTTTTCATAATTTGTCCATTTCCAACGTGAGAAAGTTCCTTCTTTTCCATTACGGAGACAGACAGTGCATGTTTCGCCTGATGAACTGCGTCCTCAAGCACTTCGGGTCGAGCTTTTCCCCTCCAAACTCTTTATGGATTCCAGACCAAATTCATTAAATAGGGCGTCAGATAACAAAAAAGTTCTAAATCCCAGCTGCTATAGTGTGCACTGCACGCAATACACAGCCTTTCAGTTGAGCACACAACCAGAATTCATCCGTTTGATCTCCATGTCACAGCTTCATCTTTAGAACGACTTGGGTTAATATATGTCGTCAAGACCACTCTGAGCCAATCACGTCTTAGAGGAGGAGGGACATAACCTACATTGCTGGGTGTTTTCGCTCCTACATTTCAAAGGCCCCTCTTAAGCATTGGCAGCCTCGACATATTTTATTAATGACATTAAGATTGTGAAAAATCCATACACCGCCTAATTAGACTATTGAAATTATAAAATCATCAAGAAAATGAGAGGTATGGACGTTTGTTTGCCTTCAAATGTCAACGTTAGGGGCTGTTGTAGGCTAATTTTAAGAATGATAGGCCTATGATTAGTGMTAGGCTATTACTATTTGTGGTTTGCACGTTTGATTGTACTCAACAACAACAAAAATACGTAGGCCTAAACGTCAAACGCATGATTGATTAATTTATTCATGAAACTCGTCTTGTCTTGATGTAAAAGTTAGCTWTCAAGGAAATWYGCCTACATCATTTTGTGGGGTTGTAGGGTCGATTATWTCGGTCATCAATGCAGCAATGCATTTATTGTACGTGCATGGAAAGGCGATTCGATATCGTTAAACAGGAATATTATTCACAGTAGCCTATGATTTTCACATCTGACACTTTTTCGTATTCATATTAAAAGTCTATATTTGATCTGTCTCAAGTAGGCCAAGTCCCTTATCAATAAACCAAGCGCATTATAGGCCTATTGGTCACATTCCATATTACTCGTGCAAAAAAATTATTAACTCTATTGCATGATCCTAAACAACAGCATCAACAGTGTCTCATAAACAACAAAATGATGCGAATAGCAAACAACAGKATCATTTCATATTTAATCTGTGTAGAAATAAATACTGCACTTTTTCGACATGTATTGACTTTACCTGACATGCATTGTTGCTCGATMTGCGATCATTGCACACTTGGCTAAACGTCCATCAATTCGATAGCAAACTACGCGTAAAGTCATTTTGAGAGTAAAATGAGAGGCAAAACGTAATGGAATTATGTTGGCCCATTCTCACAATGTATCAAATATATATATATATATTTTAAATACAACATACTATTCTATGATATGCACAGCTTTGACATGTATTTACTTTTTGTTGTATAATATATTTCGCCCATCGAAACAACTGACTGGCTAGAGAATGTTGGCTGCGTTTGCTATATTAGCATATAAACACTATATATCTATGTGAAATTAAATTGTAATTCTTCATTACATTGCAAATAAATAATGCCTATTTCATTATAGCATTATTTTGGTGCAAATATGAATATAATAGAGAGATTAACCRTAGGCCAACACTTCATAGGACCTTCCTCCAGTACTGGAATAGGCCAATACATWWACCGATAGGCTTGAATGACCAGGGAGAACCCAACCGATGACGCAATTTAAAGCAAAGTAGGCCTGGTTCGCACAGATTGCTGATAAGGTAAACAATTCATTTAAATACTCGACTCATTTTGTTTCAGGGCTCATTTGAACCTTTATTTAGACTCGAGGTTGTTGATGGTCACGCCCATATTTATTTATGGTAATCTCAATTGGCYWAAGACCAAGTGTATCATTGCATGGTAACTCATAAGAAATTGACACGTAGTCTAGGCTATTGGCCTAAAAATGAACCATGCGTATTTTGATACAGTTCGATACTCATTAACGATGCCTTAGTAAATGAAACGGACTAAATTCACAAGAGCAACGCATTACATTTGCTATGAGTAAAACCAATTTTATTCTGTAGAACAATACTACAGACCATATGGGGGTCAGAATAAGACGAGTTGTTTTATTTGGACTTTCCTCGGCATATCTTATTCAGCCCACACACCGCATGTTGAACGTGTGTGTATGGGTGTGTGTGGTGTGTGTGTGTGTGTGTGTGTGTGTGTGTGTGTGTGTGTGTGTGTGTGTGTGGTGTGTGTGTGTGAATGTGTAGCCTAGATATGTGTGTCTGACTAGAGAAAAGGAGAGAGAATGTGTAAAATAAAAAAAATCCCAAACTCAAAAGGAAGGCGAAGGGCCATGATTTATATTTGTTTAGTGTTGTATGTGGGGGTGGTGGATGTAATTCATCTGGCTGCATGGAAGTTCTTTAAGTAATTTAGATACGTCCAGTCTCCAGTTAATGACACACAATTGCCTATAGGTCACATGTTCAGACTCCTGTTACAAACCCTCCTCCTCTCTCTGATTTCCTTTGAAGCTGCACTGAATTTCGTTAATAAATACAAGTTATGCAGAGCCAAATATTTGAGCGTGAGAGAAGTGCTTGATGAACGTGACGTACATTCGGCGGAACTCAACCGACGATGGGGATTGTCATTCGAGTGCTATTTGCGTGACAATTAAATTCAAAACAAACTCACTTTTTCCATGCAATTAAGCGAAATAGCCCTACAAATGTAGACATCTCAAAATAATACGACGTAAATAATAATAGTTCTGTATTGCCTAATCATGGTAATAATATATGTTTATTTTATATGCCATTTTCATTACAAAGATATCTCAAATAATCTGTAAAAAACAAACAAAAAAAATGTAGAGATCTGACAGGTCTTGGTATAACCCATAACCTTTATAGGAAAATATTGAGAAGTTATTCGATATCCTGTACTCATACAATGTGTCAGTATTTGTAGGATGGGC
>NW_019943261.1:0-2500 GCF_002910315.2 Salvelinus sp. IW2-2015 | reverse complement strand
ATATTCTCTGGTATGGATAATCTCTGGTACGATGTCTCTGGTATGGATATTCTCTGGTATGTGTATCTCTGGTATGGATATCTTGGCATGGATGTCTCTTGTATGGAATCTCTGGTATGGATATCTTTGGTACGGATGTCTCTGGTATGGATATCTCTGGTTGGATATCTCTGGTATGGATGTCTCTGGTTTGGATATCGCTGGCAGACAGACTGTTGTTGGAAGGTGTAGCCTGCATAGGAGGCACCTGTTTTCAAGGTCTACTCAGCTACTGGCCCTCTAAGTATGGTCTCTGTTGACAGAGAAACCGTCTCGGATTCATGACCATCTGGCCGTTAGCACATAACAAACAGCAGTGAGAGGTCTGGGGGACCAGAGGGGACAGACAAACAGGCTTGAACCCTTCAATATAGGTAACAAGTGAGGGACACAAAGACACATCTTAAAGACTACCCTAATTCCCTATTTAGTGCACTACTTTTGACCAGAGCCAGATTGGGTCAACCATATAGGGCTCTGGTGAGAAGTGTGACTATGTAGGCCTGCATACCACTGCTGGCTTGCTTCTGAGCTAACAGGGTTGGTTCCTGCGTCAGTCCCTGGATGGAGACCAGTGCTTGCTGGAAGTGGTGTTGGGAGGCAGTAGGAGGCACTCTTTTCCTCTGGCTAAACAAAGATCCAATGCCCCAGGGCAGTGATTGGGACACTGCTCTGTGTAGGTGCCGTCTTTCGGATGGGACGTTAACGGTGTCCGACTCTCTGAGGTCATAAAGATCCATGGCAACTTATCGTAGAGTAGGGGTGTTAACCCCGGTGTCCTGGCTAATTCCAAATCTGGCCCAACCATCCGGTCACCAATAATCCCCAGTTTACAATTGGGCTCATTCTCCCCTCCTCTCCCCTGATAACTATTCCCAGGTCGTTGCTGCAAATGAGAACGTGTACTTCAGTCAACTTACCTGGTGAAAATAATGGAAAATTAATAATATATATAATAATAAAAAATAAAAAAAATAGGGGTGTAATTTAAGACGTAAACCAGGGAGAAGTTCAACTGTGTGGTCTAAAATGAGTGAGAGGACTTTGTCTTTCAAAAAAACATTCTCTCTCAGAAGACCCAAAGTCTCTGTGTAAAGATAAACTGTAACCAGAACCAGTTGGCGTTATTCTTTAAAATGCCCATCTTATTAAACATCATTACACTTCTATTGGAAACACTTAGCTTACTGTAACTTTGTAATTATTGCTCTCTAAAATGTCTCTCTGTTAAATATGTTAGTTTTGTCTGGAAGATTCTCATCTCTGTAGAAGGGATTTATAGTTATAAGATGGATTTTAATTATTAACTGAGGATGTTCTCTGTCTTATCTGAGCTTGTATTTATATGCATTACTATGAAGCAATAAGGCATTTGAACGTTGGACTTGAGAAGACTGTGTTTCCTGGTCTAAGATGCGAGTGTTGGCTGCCACTGTTGGTCTGGAATAGTCTGAGACTTGCGGCTTGTCTCTCTTCTCCCTTCTTTCTTCTCTCTCTCTTCCCTTCTCGCTCTCTTCCTCTCCCTCTCGCTCTCTCTCCTCTCCTTCTCTCTTTTCTCTCTCAGCTCTTCTCTTTATTTCCCCTTCTCCATCTCTTTCATCTCCCTCTCTCCTCTCTTTCTCATTTTTTCCTTTTTCTCTTTTTCTTTTCCTTTCCCTCTTTTTTCCGTTGTGTTTGGGGTTTTGAGGGGAAAGGATGAGAAGAGAGGAGAGAGGAGAGAAAGAGAGAAGAGGGAAATAAAGAGAAAGACGAGAGAGAGAAAGAGAGAAAGAGAGGAGAGAGAGCGAGAGGGAGAGAGAAGAGAGCGATAGGGAGAGAGAGAGACAGAAAGATGGGTAGTGAGAGATGACGCGGCTGCAACGGTCTTTCCGAGTGATTGCCATGATGACCGATGCTGATAGCCAAACGCACTCCCGATCTCTAGGCTAAGGAGTTAACACAGTCTCTCAAGTCAACGTTTCAATTTGCCTTCATTCCTGTTTCATAGGCTAATGAAGAATAAATACAAGCTCAGATAAGCAGATGAAAATCTCAGTTAATAATTAAAATCCATATATAACTATAATCATTTACAGAGATGATGAATCTTCAGAACAAAACTAACATATTTTACAAGGAGAGGCATTACGAGAGAAATAAATACAAAAGTGTACAGTAAGCTAGTGTTTCCAATAAGAATGTATGTTATGATGTTTATAAGATGGGGCATTTTGAAAAAGATAACCCAAGGGTCTGTTACAGTTTATCTTACCACAGAGGACTATGGGTCTTGAGAGAAGAATTAGGTTTTTTTTTGAAAGACAAATCCTCCTCACCATTTTAGCCACACAGTTATGGTCTCCTTGGTTACGTCTTAAAATTACACCCTATTTTTTTATTGGTTTATTTTATTATTTATTATTTTTTATTTTATCCATTATTTTACAGGTAAGTTGTAAGTTGAGAGTATACACGTTCTACA
>NW_019943260.1:161610-177109 GCF_002910315.2 Salvelinus sp. IW2-2015 | reverse complement strand
ATCAAATCTCAGTTACGGTCTCATCGATTCTAAATAGGTTGCATTGAAATAACTGCCACCCTGGCACCAGATTGGTCCTTGAAGTTGATTGGTCAACATGGGAAAACAGCATTATAAATGGATTGACAGTACGAGCAGAGAAGCATGGACACTGACTCTGTGGAGATGGCCGAGGACCTGGAGCAGGTGTTTGATCCCAGGGTCACGAGTGCGTCGAATATGTTCACTCCTCAGAATCGCCGACAGGGCCTTCTTCCACACCCCAATGTGCTTGGTCATGACAGATGGCTTCAATGAGGACCAGCAGTCACCTACAGGACATGATAACACACAGATTACTTTCTCAAACCATTTTGTGGGGGTATAGAATTTGGTCTACTTCACAATCATTCCAGGGGCACCCCCAATGTGCACACGTTTTGTTTTAGCCCAGCACTACCACACCTGATTCAAATTACCAATGGTTTTGTAAATTTAGCCTAGTCTAAATCTGCCAGACAGCAAATGAACAAGGACAAAATAAGTTCTCTACAGCACAAACAGATTTATGACTACGTTATTGTTGATTAGTTGAATTTGGGGTGACACACTTTAAACATTTGAAATGGACGGCAACATTACCGAGGACCTGCAGRTTGTCGGGGTGCAGTCTGAGGATAGCAGCAGCAACGGCTTCGGTGAGATCTGTACTTCTGTGCTGTTTGTGAAGGACCCTGAGGAGCTCAGGGAGAACCAGGTAGACCCTCAAGCCCTCCACTCCAATGGGCTCCTCATACAGGGAGGGAAGCAGTGTGTGCTGGACAACAGCTTCAACCTAGTGCAATGAAAGAGGTGTGTGAATCGTCCCTCGTTCAAGATACATGTCAGAAAAGGATCGATTACATATCAATTTATAAATATATTCACAAAATACCTCAGTCAAAACTTTGCCCTTTTTCGCCAGCTTCCGGAATGCGCCTCGGACGAGTGAAAAATCCAGACCAGACTGTTTTGGTGAGGTTTGGTAATGTTTGTCACAACTAATAAAAGCAATAAATTACTGTCAATATTTATGCCATATTTAAATCAGTATTCTTTGATAATGTAATATTTCAAACATAAGACAATCATGTATTTGAACCAATATTAAATACTGTTACCTTTTATCAAGAAAGCTCCCATTTAAACAATGAAGAGAAGAAAACATTTTTTGTGATTTCCCTGCAATTACAAGTTTGAGTAATTTCAGTTCAGATGTGACCGTACATAAACAAAATAAGGAAATAACAACAACGGTAAATATTATAGTCTACTTATATCTATACTTACTTCTGTCTTTTTTCAAAGACTTTGAAATCACATTCCGAGTCCATTTGGTCAATGATTCCTTCATCTATAAGCTTGTTGTGTCACTTTGCCCACACCTTGAACCTGAGATTGTTAGAACTTTCTTCAGACTCCTGGGAAGATGACAATGTGATGCAAACGTATCACAGCAATGTTAAGTACAAGGACAAACTATGTCCGTTTTTGCTAACTCATTGTTTCAAATAGATTGTGTCCATACCTGACCAAGAGTGCACAATGCAAGGAATGGTTTCCTCAGCAAAAATGTGTTCAATTTCTGGTCAAAAATCTGGTCTGAAATGTTGACAAAAATTGTTGATTATCAAGTTAATGTTATTTCATGTTTTAACTCTGTTTATTTTAGTTGAGTATTGAAATAAGCATTTTGTTGTGTTGAATTTTATTCAAGTTTGATCTGTTCTGAAATGTGTGTACTCTGGCTTAAAGTTATACCATAAATTAATGTTTACCTGGCAGTTGTACTGGAGGGGCACAGACTGATCACATCTTTACTCCATTTCCCAGCTGCCCTTGCTCTCCGTGCCCAAATGAGTAGATCTTATTTGAGGGCCCCACAAATGCTAATGTGTGGTGTCTAATGTGGCAAACGGACAGAAAAAACATTTCTCAATCCAACAATGAATTCTAAAAAGGTCTTATGCTAAGATGAAAATAACCAAAACAGTCCTACATCAATTTTGGTTGTGTCACATTTTGTCAATTCCAGATCATGTTCTAATAAGGTAACCTACCTTCCACAGGCTATCTGGGTCACCTTTGACCCCCAGAGTTGCCCCACCACTCGAGGTGTTAGTTCATCTCGGAGAGAGTTGTGTCCAGGCTGTCCATAGCGGCCTGAGCCTAATATGTGAACACCACACCTCCCTAGAACAAAATCAACCCAGACAGTTATCATAGTGTTTTCCTCTACTTTAATGAGGATGTTTCAATACGAATTTCCAGGGAACTAAAAACTAAAACATTTTATTTGTTATGTTTGTTTTTTATTTCAACATTATTTAACTAGTCAAGTCAGTTAAGAACAAATTCTTATTGACAATGACGGCCTACCAAAAGGCCTCCTGCGGGGACGGGGTCTGGGATMAAAAATATAAATTAATTATATAAAAATAAAGGACAAAACACATCACGACAAGAGAGACAACACAGCACTACATAAAGAGAGACCTAAGACAACAACATAGCATGGCAGCAGCACATGACAACACAGCATGGTAGCAACACATGACAACAGCATGGTAGCAACACAACAACAGCATGGTAGCAGCACAACATGGTAGCAGCACAAAACATGGTACAAACATTATTGGGCACAGACAACAGCACAAAGGGCAAGAAGGTAGAGACAACAATACATCACGCAAAGCAGCCACAACTGTCAGTAAGAGTMRCCATGATTGAGTATTTAAATGAAGAGATAAAACTGTCCAGTTTGAGTGTTTGTTGCAGTTCGTTCCAGTCGCTGGCTGCAGCGAACATTGAGACARCAATATAAATAAACGCACATAAAATGTAGACATATTGTATGGTCCAAACAACATTTAGTTCAAATGATAGAGAAAAGTGTAATTATGTCAGACAGATATACAACCTTTGTCAGAACGGCAGTATGTTCTCCTCCACTTGAAATCAAAACAGTCTTTTTCAGATTCAGGCAATCAACAGGAGCTGGGACATGTCTGTCTACAGAAAAATGGGTTCATTTTATTGTTATTGTTATATATTATTTTTTATAATTATTTATTTACAACACATAACCCTCAAACGCACGACACATTGTGCTCTCTCATCCTGGTTAAAATAGTTTTTAGACAGATAAAGGCCCATTTATGACTTGACTTTATTTTTTTCACATAATTTCAACCACCAAAAAATGTGGTTGATAATAGATACATCAGGGGTCCCCAGCTACAGCCTGAGAGAGCTACTGAGTGGGATGACTTTTGTTTAAACCCAGCACTAACACACCTGTTTCAAATAATGTACTGTTCATGGTCTTCGGTCTGGACCTTGATTATTTAAATATATTTAACAAGAGTCAACACATATGCTATTGTGTAATGTATACTGTACTTGTTGTGTCCCCTAGTCCCAGCTGCCCGGCGGTGTTCTTGCCCAGCCGAACACAGCTCCAGAAAGGGACAGAGCGAAGCTGTGGTCTCCCCCTGCAGTGATCTGAACCAGGGGGATCCCTGATAGAGACTTCAGGGGCTTGGGGGACATGGCGCTGGGCTCGCCCCACCCCAAACCCAGTTGACCGCTGGTGTTCTGACCCCATGTGAACACCTGACCATCTGAACAGAAATCAGAACTAAGCAACCATACAGTGAGAGCATTGTACAGGATTACAGTTGTTGAGAGGGTGACAATTTCTTAGGGTAAACTACATATAAATGTATCATTATGGAATGGATCCCACCTGAGAATATTGGCCTTGTCCAATGCCTCAGAGACTTGCCTCATATTTGCTGTTTTTTTCAGATGTTAAATTAATTACCAAACTTCATTTTTAAGCTCACGTTTATCATAATCATTTCAAAAAAGAACTGTCAGCAGTATTTTGCGGAGGGTGCACACTGACTTGACCAGGCAAAGAGTACAGAAAATACTAAAATTGCTTTAATTATTGGGTTATGATACTATACACCAGCGTGGCAGTTGTACTAAACTCCTAAGGCATAAAAGTTCTAAAATAATCAATGTCCATCATGAATTAAAATGACAATTGAACAGGTAAATAGGTATATAATAACATATGCAGACAGTAGGGATGGTAGTTTGAAATACTTTTACTATTCGAATAGTAACATTCATTTTTGTCTGATATCCGGATATTTGAAAATACATTGTGGTTTTAAAAAACCTACGTTTTAAACCTGAACACAGCTATGCGAGAGAAGATGTGTACTTTATTGTTGCAGCTGCGGAAGAACAGGAATACAGATTGGTGCGAGCGCAGGACGGAGGAGAGAGACGCCAAGGCAACTCCGCTACAGCCAAAACATAGCTAACTAACTTGCAGCGACGATGTTATTTATTTATCATCCCACTATAACGGTGTCTATATTGACTGGAAGTAGCATATTGGATTCACAACACTTCCTGTAGAGCTACTCAACCACGCTAGGCATCGCCCTTTCATGGAATCCAATGGGCTGCTATAGGATTGCCTAGCCGAGCATGCTGACTAAAAAAACGAACATTCATTAACAACTGCAGTATTTCAATCTTCTTCGATTTGTCAGTTGGGATAATTACGGTTACGTTTTCCGAGCAATTATCTCTCGCCGGCTCCGCACTGTCCTGATCGTGGCATAGCAGCATTCCGACTAGAGAGAGAACGTAATGAAGAGTTTGAGTGATTTATTCTTGCTCACAGATGAAAACTGAAGGAAATGCAGAATTTACCATTACTAATCATTGCAAAAACACTATTTTAAAATACAATAACACGTAATACGTGACATACATAGAATATTGAAAAGTGGTAAACACATTAACAGGACATTTTTCATGATGGAAATTGAAATATTAAAATGTGATTTAAAAAATATATTATTTTTGGGAGAACCATTTAAGAGCTAGAGTTATTATACAGTCTGATAGCAGTGGGTAGAGTGGCGTTTCGCAGGCGGTTCGTACGGGCAGTTATACAGGACAGTTGGTGGCTGTTTCTCAGGAGCCTGGTGGTGCAGTTACCTCTTTTTGGAAGGAGCAGATCATTCAGTGGATGGTCAAGAGTCTGCATGTCCTTCACCAGGTACACTGCAGCCTGCTCTCACCTGCTCTGCAGTGAGGGGAGCTGTGGTTGGACTGCTCCAACTCTGGAGATGATCCTCAAGGCCCTCTGCACCCTGTCTAGTTGGYCCTGCTGCTTTTTACTGCATCCAACTAACAGCACTCCACCATATTCCAGACAAGGTCTGACCAGTATAGTATAGACTGTGACCAGATCTTCAGTGGGAAGGTCTTTTCTGGCAAGACCATTCAAAAAGTGCAGGGGTTTTGAGGCCTTCCTCCCTGACTGCTCCACATGTGTGTCACCACTGAGTTTAGAGTCTAGATGAAAACCAATATATTTAGTTGTTGTTACCACTGGTACTTCCTGTCCTTCTAGGATTAGTGGTGCGGGTTGTGGATGGTCTCTAGAAATAACATATCCGAATTTCCACAGACTTTTCCCCATTCATGAGCATGTTGTTGAACGTGGCCCACTCTTCCAGCTGCTTTGCCTCCAAGCCCATGGAAATGTCCTCTTTGGTGCTGGTTAATAGTATGGCTCGGGACAGCCCTACATCGTCCAGTGTCCAGAGTGTCACTAAAGACAACTTTTCAGGTGGACATGTGAAGGAGAAACAGATATGGTGCAACCACGCCCCCTTGTGGCACACCAGAGGTGACTTCTGACCAAGGGCTGAAAGTGCCATTTCCCATCACCCTCTGCATTCTTCCTGTGGTGTAGCTGTGGAGCCAGGCCAGTAACCTTGGACACAGTTCAATGTCAGACAGATGTTGCAGGAGCTTTGCGTGATCTACTCAATCAAAGGCTTTGGACATATCAGCAAGTAACACCCTCACCATTGTTGTTTTTTTGGAATCTGTAGCTGTCAGCCAGGAGTGTGTGGCTTTAACAAGGGCGGTAGTAGTGCTGGACTTTGGTAGGTAGGCATACTGATTTGTGCACTCAGATAAAACTGTTGGCATTAGTTTTTTTTTATGCGATCTCTCCTGATTTTCCAAGGAATGACTCCAGTCGGATTCTGGCTAGGCTTCAATGCTTCAGAAAATTCATCTCTTGACTTAATCCACATTTTGTTGTGTTACAGGCCTGAATTTCAAAATGTATTAAATATTTGTTTTCTCTCACCCATCCTACACACAATACCCGCTAATGACAAAGTGAAAATGTGTTTTAGAATTTTATTGCACATTTATTGAAAATGAAATACAGATATGTTGTCATTTAACATAAGTATTCACACCCCTGAGACAATACTTTGTAGAATCACCTTTGGCAGCATTACAGCTGTGGTCTTTCTGGGTAAGTCTCTAAGAGCTTTCAACCTGGATTGTGCAACATTTGCCATTATTCTTTCAAAATTCTTCAAGTTCTGTCAAATTGGTTGTTGATCATTGCTAGCAAACCATTTAAGGTCCTTGCCAATAGGATTTTCAAGTAGATGTAAATCAAAACAAACTCGGTCACCAGGAATATTCACTGTCTTCTTGGTAAGCAATAAAGTGTAGATCTGGCCTTGTTTTAGCTTATTGTCCTGCTGAAAGGTGAATTCAATCTCCCAGTGTCTGGTGGAAAGCAGACTGAACCAGGTTTTCCTTAGGATTTGCCTTTGCTTGATTGCCTTTGCCTATTCCGTTTCTTTTTATCCTGAAAAATCCAGTCTTTATGACCTAAGTCAACAAAATTTACGGTAGTATATTACAAGCATACCATAACATTAAAATATGGAGAGTGGTACTTATATGTGTTTGTATCGGTGTTCCAAACATAACACTTTGTGTTCACTACTGTCGAAGGCTCAGCCAATCGTTACATAACAGCAGAATGCAGCGCAGCACGCTACTGAAGAAAGAGGAGACAAACAACTTTACTAGTTACAGCATCAGCGCGCCTCTGGAAAGTCAGCTTGTCAGTTACAGCAGCACGTCCCCTGAACGATAACGAAGAGGTAACTTTAGGTGAGAAGCCTGACCACGGAGACCGGGTGAGAAGGTGATGAAGCGTACTTCATGAGCTGTAACCGAAAAACTACTGGCTTTTGGAAGTGTTGAGGTGAGGGAGAAAAACTGGGGAAGTGAACAAGTATTAGCACTGTTAAGTATCTTGCTAGGTGGATCGAATTCTCCGTTACCTAGCCAGAGAAATGTTGTAAGCAACATTAGCCAACTTATCTGATAAATAATTAAGTTTTATGGTGTGAAAATTAGCTTGCTAATAAAATCAGACAGCTAACTCGTGTGAGCTAAACATTAGTAACCATAACCAATTCCTCTATAGTATTAAACTGGTATACGACTCCTGCCTTGTGCCGAAAAATCCCCCCTGCCAGAATTCTCCCCACCCTTCTAACTTCCTTAATTTTGTGGTTAGAGTCAAATACTTTCTGTGGCACACATCAGAGTCAAATACTTTCAATAAAACAAACTTCACGGCAGGAAAGCCAACCGAAATGTTTAATTAATGTATGTGTTATATTAAACATAGAGGTACGGGCGACATGGGCAGCCACCCAGGGCGGCATCAAGGGGGCGCCCCCGAGAGCGGGCGCTGAAGGGGGTGGGGGGTTCTCTCAGGGTGCCATACAAGCCAGAATTGACACATTCACTTGAAACAAATTGTCAAACCGAAAACTGCCACTAAAATCTGTGAAATGTAGGCTAAACTGAGACAACGGAGTGAAGAGCAGAAATCTCAACTCGCAAGCAAGTCGCAGCAAGCAAGTCGCAGCAATGAAGAATTCATCCCCCTTCGTGTTCTTCATTGCAGCGATTTGCTTGCTGCGACTTGCTTGCTAGTTGAGATTTCTGTTCTTCACTCGATTTACGACACAACACCGTTCCTCAAGTTATAACGCGTTAGTAGCTTACTGGACCCTGGCAATCTGTGTGAAATGTTAACTAGTTAACTAACCACTATCTGTTAACTAATGTTTCCCCTCTACATTATGTGGTTAATTTTCAGAATGAGAGAATTAGGTGAAAATGTGGCGTTGCTTGTTAAACAAGTGGATTCGGGCATCAAGAGTAGCTTGAGCTGGGCCTGGTTTAAACTGGATGCCACTGTAGATGTGGAAGGAACACCACACCCTTTCCTTTCTCACTTTTGCTGGCACAAGCAAAAAAAATATTTTACACACAGAGACCGATCATGTAGTTTAAATTCTTTGTTGTTTAATTAGTTAAAACCTGCATTTCCCCCTAGCAGGGATTTTTTTTTTGCATGTTTCAATGCAACAACAAAAAGTGTCACCTTTTTTGGACCTCACCAGTTTGCATCCCTGCTTTGTGGTTGAATCTGTGTTTGAACTTTCCAGCTCGACTGAGGGATAATTGTATGTGTGGAATACACAGCCATTACTATGAGCCTGTCCTCCCCAATTAAGGTATTACTGGCCGACTGTGTCATAGATAGAGATGCCTCGATTCATGATTCAGTCGAACAACTCCGTCGATTCTATTTCATTCCCATCTACTCTAATTAAAACCGAAACTGATTAGTAAAATGTGTATCTCATATTGTGGCCCTATGCAGTGCCAATGTTACYCTCTTATCTGTCCAACTTCCAGAGTCTGACTCTGTATGTTTGTTCATTTAATTTAGATTTTTTTGTATCAGGCAAAACCCCAAATCACTACTGAGAASCATTGCACGGCTTGGTAAAACTGCACTAGGCCCATTGCCAACCCAAACTACGGTATAAGGAATGATACTTTTTTTGCTTGTTATTTCCTCCTCCAGTCAGGAGGAAGGGAAGGGAGTTGCTCTGTAAAGATAAGGACCTCGGTTTCCTTCCATTTTTGGTCATCAGGGAGTGAGTGGAAAATATGTGCAAACGCCCCCGAAGAGAGGCACACTGATATTCTCTCATTCTGTTATCTAGTCTACCCAAGGAGAGCACCACACGACTCTGAAGGTATGTGTCCAAATCTTATCTTTCATGTATTATTTTGATTGTCCCKTGTTATGCTTGTTAGGTMTTAGGGCCTTTTATAYCAGRGAATTGTAGGCCTATAGTTTGAGTGATTAATAGTAGAACTTACTCAATTAAAACAGCTGTAGGCTACTTACACTTGAGTCTAGGAACATACCACACTGAAAATATCTATGTAGTAGATGCGTCAACTTTCAGAATGATACCTGTGAGAAGGGGTACTATTTGTGAAGTTAAACATTGCCTGGACATTTTGTTATGAAAGACCCTAAATGTTGTAAAACATACAGTAAAATTGTGTCTGTGTAAATTTAAGATTCTTGTTTGCTATTTATAACCTCACAATGTAATTTATTCTCAATTGAATTTTGTTTCTCATCTCTGATCTGTCCCATCTCCTCTCAATCCCTCATTCATTGGTCACCAGAACACACAAGGCAGCCATTGCTGGGAAAATGCAGGGCCAGAGAGAGAAGATAATCATATTGATCCTCGTTGCTGCGCTCTCTCACAGGGTAAGAGTTTTGACCAAACACATTTTTTTTGTTGTAAGATTGAATTGATTGAACCCAGTTGTGGAAAAAGTACCCAATTGTCATACTTGAGTAAAAGTATAGATACCCTACCGTTAAAAATGTGGGGTCACTTAGAAATGTCCTTGTTTTCCATGAAAACATACATGAAATGAGTTCGCAAAATGAATAGGAATATAGTCAGACGTTGACAAGGTTATAAATAATGATTTTTTATTGAAATAATAATTGTGTCCTTCAAACTTTGCTTTTGTCAAAGACATCCTCCATTTGCAGCAATTCTAGCCTTGCAGACCTTCAGCATTCTAGTTGTCAATTTGTTGAGAATCATCTGAAGAATTTCACCTCATGCTTCCTGAAGCACCTCCCACAAGTTGGATTGGCTTGATGGGAACGTCTTACCAAACACAGCTCCAAACTATCTAAGAACTATTTAGGGAAGAGCAGTCTGCTGGTATCTGTCTATTGAGTGGCCAGCACAGTCACCGGATCTCAACCGCTATTGAGCTGTTTTGGGCATGCTTGACGTATGGACTGGTCATTGTCCTGTTGTAGGAGGAAATTGGCTCCAATGAAGTGCCGTCCACAGGGTATGGCATGGCGTGCAAAATGGAGTGGTACCCTTCCTTCTTCAGGATCCCTTTTACCCTAACAAATCTCCCACTTTACCACCACCAAAGCACCCCCAGACCATCACATTGCTCCCACCATGCTTGACAGATGGCGTCTTTTAATCTCTTTTGCATCTTTTCATTTTTTTCTCCTTCTCACGAATGTTCTTCTTTGTGATCGAACACCTCAAACTTAGATTGTCTGTCCATAACACTTTTTTCCATCGTTCCTGTCTGCTGTGTTCTTTGCCCATCTTTTTCTTTTTATTGGCCAGTCTGAATATGGCTTTTTCTTTGCAACTCTGCCTAGAAGGCCGCATCCCGGTGTCGCCTCTTCACTGTTGACTTGGAGATGGTGTTTTGCGGGTAGTATTTAATGAAGCTGCCAGTTGAGACTTGTGAAGCGTCTGTTTTTCAAACAAGACACTAATGTCTTGTCTCTTTTGCTCAGTTGTGCACCGGGCCTCCCACTCCTCTTTCTATTCTGGTTAGAGCCAGTTTGCGCTGTTCTGTGAAGGGAGTATCACAGCGTTGTATGAGATTTCAGTTCTTGGCAATTTCTCGATGGAATTGCCTTCATTTCTCAGAACAAGAATAGACTGACAGTTTCAGAAGAAAGTTATTTGTTTCTGGCCATTTTTGAGCCTGTAATCGAACCACAAATGCTGATGCTCTAGATGCTCAACTAGTCTAAAGAGGCCAGTTTTATTGCTTCTTTAATCAGCATCACCAGTTTTCAGCTGTGCTAACATAATTGCAAGGGTTTCTAATGATCAATTAGCCTTTAAAATGATAAACTTGGATTAGCTAACACAATCAGCTGTTTCCAGCTTCAATAGTCATTTACAACATTAACAATGTCTACACACTGTATTTCTGATACATTTTATGTTATTTTAATGGACAAAAAATTAGCTTCTTTAAAAAACAGGACATTTCTAAGTGCCCCACCAAACATTTGAACGGTAGTACCTTAATAGAAAGTTACTCAAGTAAAAGTGAAAGTCACCCAGAAAAAGATCTATGTGAGTAAAGTCTGAAAGTATTTGGTTTTAAATATACTTAAGTATCAAAAGTAAATGTAATTGCTAAAATATTCTTAAGTATCAAAAGTAGAAGTAAAAGTATAAATAATAAATTCCTTATATTAAGCAAAACAGACAGTACCATTTTCTTGTTTTTAAAATGTATGTTTAGCCAGGGGCACACTCTAAAACTCAGACATTATTTGCAAAAGATGCATTTGTGTTTAGTGAGTCCGTCTGACCATAGGCAGTAGGGATGACCACGAGTTCTTGTGAATTTCACAATTTTCCTGTCCTGCTAAGCATTCAAAATGTACTTTTGGTTGTCAGGGAAAATGTATGGAGTTAAAAGTACAATATGTTCTATAGGAATGTAGTGAAATAGAAGTAAAAGTTGTAAAACATTTAAATTGTAAAGTAAAGTACAGATACCCCAAAAAACAACATAAGTAGTACTTTAAAGTATTTTTACTTAAGTACTTTACACCACCAGACTTCTGGGCCGGTTTCCCAGATCCAGAGTGAGTCTATTCCTGGACTCTCCATTGAGCATGTTTTTTAGTCAAGGACTAGGCTTACTCTTGGTCTGGGAAACTGGCCTTGATGTACTTCATTTGAAAAATGCTTGAATTTGAACTTGGCAAATTAGAATTGTATTGTCATAAAATGTTGAGTGCCTATATATTGTTACACTGTGATACTACCTGTATTAAAAAGGGTAACAATTCTCTTTACTATTACAGGTGACTCAGGCAAAGGTAATGGACATGGTTCCTAATGCCGTGGATGACCAGTACACTCACTGTCGGGAGCAGATGTTGAAGAAGGTTGTGGGAGGGGGTCTGCTGGAAGAAGAACTGAAAGGCAGTAAAGAGTATCGTTCTGCCTGGCAGGCAAAGCCGTGTACAAAGTTAATCCCGGGTGGCGTCAAGCAACACACAGATGCATTGGTGGCTTATGGACATGGGGGAAATGTGTTCAGAAAGATTTTCAACAATGCAGTGGAGACTCAGGGTGGGAATGTCACTGTCTATAACGGCAACTTCCGGTTCAAATCCCTCCACTTCCTTCTAATGGATGCCATGAGGCTTTTGAAGACAGAGAACTGCAAAACTGTGTTTCGTGGCTCAAGCAAAGAGTATGAGGCACAAGTAGGGTCAGAAGTGCGATTTGGGAGGTTTACCTCAACCAAGGCCAAACATTCCGACGCGGAGGAAGTTGCTTCAGACAGTGGGATCCTTTTCAACATCACTTCCTGCACTGTAGTCAACATGGATGAGTACAGTTGCGTCCCAGAAAGCATTGATCAGCTGATATCCCCAGCAGAGGTGTTTAGGGTGGCTGAGGTAAACAATGTAAGAAATAAAGATCACGAGTACAGAGAGATCGTTTTGACAAGTTCAAGGACTCACACCATTGACAGCATCCGCGACTGTTACCTCTTCCCCAGGTGAGGACATGTTATGTAAGCGAAAAGATATGACAACATTAGACTACCAAACAGGTGTAGACAACACAAGAGTCAAGTATTTTTAAAATGTCTACCTTATTCTTTGGAGAATGAAAGTCTTTCTTTGTCTGTTTGTCTCACCAGATCTCCTACAAGTACGAGTCCTCCATCAATCATCCCCAAAGGCTCCTCTACTCAATGGCTTGGCAGTAGCCTGTCTGTTCTTGTGGTTGTATCTCTCTCTATCTCCCTGATCACCAGGACTGATGATCTCTGATAAACTAAAGTGTTGAATGCTAATAGATGTGGTAAAGAAGTCAATGGAACGCAGACCGTGGGGGATAGAAGGACGCACATTCAACCAATCTAATCTAACAAAATAGATATTTGTCAAATCGTCATTTTTGATGTATTGTAACATGCCTTGAATGTGGTTACTAAAGTTTGATTTGGATCTGTCTGTTTTCACGGCATAACATTTAAAAGTAGTCCCATTTCAGGTTTAGAAGTGACTGCTAAAGGCTAACTCCCATTCGTATAGACTGGTAGCATAGCTAACATAGAGAAATCAATGGTGGTAGTCAAAGTCTTTTTTTAACTGTAATGCAGTTTCTTGGTGATGATGACATCAACATGTATTCAGGTTGACATCCATACCAACATTATACTCTGATTCTTACCTCAACATAGTGTGAAACACACATAAACAATAGCCTAAATATAGGCTAATTTTGCTTGTGGCCATTGAGGAGATTCTGGATCTTTCCCCCACGGCATCTTTTCCTCCATGCGTTTCCATGGCATTTCCATTGTTTTGGTCGAGTTCCATTGACCTCTTCACTGCATCTATTGAAAAGGACAAACACACACACACACACACACACACACACACACACACTTGCCTGTATGTAATATCAGTGCACACAGACACATAGATATTCATCAAACCCCTCTTGTCAAACCCCTCTTAGCATAATGATATTCTCTTGAAAAATGCATTTCTTTGCAATTCATTGTTTTTGTAAAAAAAAAAGATCATGGTGAATAGATAATATTAGATAAGATGTTTTAAACAATATGTTATGCGTTTAGCAAATATTTTGGTATCACAACAATTGACTGTGYGTGGTGTCCAGTTTTCATAGATGTAATTTAATTTTCCTCTTGTTTTGTTATCGAATAAAGAAACAAGTTGAGCATTTTTGAGTGTTGGATAGTCCACCTTTGGTATATATCCATTGAGATGGGGTGGGAAGGAGTGATTGATTTATTAAATGGATTAGATAATTAAAAGTTGTAAGCTTCTCCAGCTGGAAACGACTTTACAAACATTGGGGTGATAAGCATGTACATTGAATTAATGATGTAAGGCTCATAACCTGACAGTCCAGACAAACAGTATGTATGACCTCGTAATATTTAGGTTGTGTAATATGTCTGAGGGGAAATGACTGTCATACCTATGAGGGATGTGGACAGAGAGTGCCCTTTCTCCAAGCTCAAGCCATGCTCAAAATTACAGTAGCACTAGCCTTTAGGTCTTAGTTACAAAGTTTTTGCACTGACTCAATCACAGCTGGAGCAACACATGTTTTGGCTAATATTTCATCCTTATCCTGGAACCTGCATGTTGTGCCGGCATTTGTTCAAGCCCAGCACCAGCTCACTGGATACAACTAATCAACCGATCATAAAACCCTTGATTAGTTGAATCAGATGTTTTAGTACTGGACTGGAACTAAAACCTGCACACACTGTCCCCTGGACCAGAATTGAAGAACWATWCATTTGAGTGTTGCCTCATTGAAGCACATGGGGGTTTCTGCAAAGAAGAGTTGAGGTCAAGCCTGCCTTACAACTGTGGTGCAAATATCAATACGCAGAGGTCCTGGTTTAACTGACGTAACTTACACTGTTCTAAGAAGTTTCTTTAGTTGTTACTTTTATGTCTTATTCTTACTCGTATATATATATATATGAATATATATTATTATTATTTTAAACTGCATTGTTGGTTAGGGGCTCATAAGTAAGCATTTCACTGTAAGGTGAAACACCTGTTGTATGTGGAGTATGTGACTAATAAAATTAGATGTGATTTGAATTATGGTTTCAACTTTTCACCCCTTTTTTTCTAATAATAGCAGTCATCCTCATAAATCAATTCGACAATCTATCAGCAAATCCCTTTTAATCATTGTCAAATGACGAGAAATAATGAAATGATAGATAAAACGTATCGGTGCTCATCGGCCATTGGACATAAACATTTCACAACAAGTTGGAAATCGCAAACTGCAAGCATTGCAAAAAAATTGTTAGCCTATTTAGTGGAGTGGCTGTGTTGTACCAAGTCTAAGATTAAGGGTCTCTTTAACTAATTTAATATTATTAACAGTCAATGAAGCATGATTTGTCCCGCTCTCAAAACAACTGTTACCCCGGAACTACAAAATCGGACTTTAGTGAATTCAAGACAACTGGGAACTCGGGAAAAACGAGCTACGACTGGGAAAATACGTTTTGAACTTTCAACCAATTTGGAATTGTAAATCCGGAACTTGGGCCTCTTTCTAGAGCTACAACCTGAAGATCACTGACGTCATCATGATTCAACCTTTTTTCTTCTTCTAGTTCCCAGTTGTCTTGAAAGCACCTTAAATCCAGAGAATGCCAGACTTTGATGACAAAGTTTGATGACAAAATTTGCCCATAAAGGACCGCCGCGGCACCTTCCTGTTCAAGTGAGCACAGCACAACAAGGTGAGTCCAAAAATGTCTTGTATGCTGCTGCATAAATGATGCAATATGCCAGGGAGATATGTATACTGTAGCCAAGAAAGTAATATTAAGTGTATGTTGT
>NW_019943260.1:139133-157385 GCF_002910315.2 Salvelinus sp. IW2-2015 | reverse complement strand
CTCAATCACAGCTGGAGCCACACATGTTTTGGCTAATATTTCATCCTTATCCTGGAACCTGCATGTTGTGCCGGCTTTTGTTCCAGCACCAGCTCACTGGATACAACTAATCAACCGATCATAAAACCCTTGATTAGTTGAATCAGATGTTTTAGTACTGGACTGGAACTAAAACCCGCACACACTGTCCCCTGGACCAGAATTGAAGAACAATTCATTTGAGTGTTGCCTCATTGAAGCACATGGGGGTTTCTGCAAAGAAGAGTTGAGGTCAAGCCTGCCTTACAACTGTGGCGCAAATATCAATACGCACAGGACCTGGTATAACTGATGTAACTTACACTGTTCTAAGAAGTTTCTTTAGTTGTTACTTTTATTTCTTATTCTTACTCGTATATACTGTATATATATATGAATATATATATATATTTTCTTTTTAAACTGCATTTTTGGTTAGGGGCTCATAAGTAAGCATTTCACTGTAAGGTGAAACACCTGTTGTATTTGGCGTATGTGACTAATAAAATTAGATGTGATTTGAATTATAGTTTCAACTTTTCACCCCTTTTTTTTAAATAATAGCAGTCATCCTCATAAATCAAGTCGACAATCTATCGGCAAATTCTTTTTAATCATTGTCATATGATGAGAAATAATGAAATTATAGATAAAACGTATCGGTGCTCATCGGCCATTGGACATAAACATTTCACAACAAGTTGGAAATCGCTATTTCAACACTGAGTGGTTTGGAAGGAATCAGTGGCTAACTGCAAGCATTGCAAAAAAATCGTTAGCCTATTTAGTGGAGTGGCTGTGTTGTACCAAGTCTAAGATTAAGGGTCTCTTTTCCTAATTTAAAATTATTAACAGTCAATGAAGCATGATTTGTCCCGCTCTCAAAACAACTGTTAACTCGGAACTACAAAATCTGACTTTAGTGAATTCAAGACAACTGGGAACTCGGGGAAAAACGAGCTACTACTGGGAAAATACGTTTTGAACTTTCAACCAATTTGGAATTGTAAATCTGGAACTTGGGCCTCTTTCTAGAGCTACAACCTGAAGATCACTGACGTCATCATGATTCAACCTTTTTTCTTCTTCTAGTTCCCAGTTGTCTTGAAAGCACCTTAAATCCAGAGAATGCCAGACTTTGATGACAAAATTTGCCCATAAAGGACCGCCGCGGCACCTTCCTGTTCAAGTGAGCACAGCACAACAAGGTGAGTCCAAAAATGTCTTGTATGCTGCTGCATAAATGATGCAATATGCCAGGGAGATATGTATACTGTAGCCAAGAAAGTAATATTAAGTGTATGTTGTRTAGTAAGCTGTTAGTAGCTCATGTGCCTCACCCTAATAATGAGTTATATTTTCACCTCTTAATGTCGCCGACTGTTCTGACTTGGTGGTGCACATGTAGCCTATAACCTGTTTTTGAGAAATATAATCATCGGATATTGTAAGAACTTTAATTGTKTGCTTATATGCCTCCTTATTTTTCCTACGGTTCTGACTTCGTGTACAGGGAGAACACTGTAAGAACGGCCCATGTTCTGAATGCTGTTGCTGTACATTTCAAAAGTGCTGAAAAAATACTTATTTTGACTACGTCCGTCCTAGCTCACTCATTAATATCTTAATCGAAATTACGGATTGCCTCTTATCTGCTTGTCATCCCCTTATGCCATAGTTTGTACATCTCAATTGTCRGTAGAAACCACATTTGTTTAAGCAAGTCAGCCATATCAGCTATGTTTTTTTTTAAAGGCACTAAACGAGGCTGAATGAACTGTTTCGCTGCCAGACAAGGCTCCGCTGATAGCCAGGTGTAGCAGTGGTAAGGTGTTGGTACTCTGCTGTTGGGACTGCTGTTGGGACAGCTTTATGTACAGTAGGCCCTAACAGTTTGTGGGCACCGTGTGTCACCGTTATAGTGCAATTCATGTATTGTTTAGTGTTGTGTAGTGGCTTTGCTGGCACGCATCCCACTTTTTGTTTTGTTTGCCCCACTTAAGATTTACATTCTAAAATCGCCACTGCTCTACAATGGAAACAAGAAAATGTGAGTTCAGAAAATGATGGTGTTAACATGGGTCCTCCTTGCTGCGGGGTAAGTTTTAGTTGTCACTTCATCACAAGTGGGACAAGCTATGTGCAGAGTTTGGATTGAATTGGGTAATTCTTATCGGTGATATGTGGCACTGTGTAATGGCCGTCGTTGGTGGTAGAAGGAAGAGTGGACCAAGGCGCAGCGTGGTAGGCGTACATCGTCTTTCTATTTGATGACACCAAAACAAAATAACAAAGACAAAAAACAAAAGCGAACAGTTCTGTCAGGCACAGACACTAAACAGAAAACAAGATCCCACAAACCCCAAAAGGAAAAGGACAACTTATATATGATCCCCAATCAGAGACAACGARAGACAGCTGCCTCTGATTGGGAACCACACGCGGCCAAAAACAAAGAAATAGAAAACATAGACTTTCCCACCCGAGTCACACCCTGACCTAACCAAACATAGAGAATAATAAGGATCTCTAAGGTCAGCGCGTGACACACTGAAAGTCCCAAAATCTTTCCTCAGTAAAATGTTGTATTCTGTATTGTGTCAGGTTGACTGTTGTGTCCTCACCTTTGTTCTGATAATTTCCTCATAATCTCCAAAGTGTTCCCTTTCAGTTTTTACCAATGGTTATGCATTTCTTCAGTGAGAAACATTTCAATTTGGCCCTCGTCATATAGGCCAATTCCCCTGAGTGTTAAGAGTTACAATTATTAAGAAAAAAAAAATGATACAAGGCTAAGAAGTGATATTTTCCCAAAATCAACAGGTCATGGAAAATATTGATAAAAGCTCAGATGGCACAAAATTGCTAAATTAGATTGTTGTATTGAAAAGTTGGGTCCCACATGGGTAGTTTGCCAGTTTCTCTGGGTTGAAATAATATTTTTTAACTACTCTCTATTCTTTAGGTTACTGCTGAGGTAATGCAAGTGGACATTGCTCCTAATGCAGTGGGTGAACAGTATATTCAATGCAGATGCTAAAGAAAGCAGAGCTGAATGCCAGTATGGCATATCATGCTGCATGGGAGGCAAAGCAGTGTACAAAGTTAATCCCAGGAAGTGTCAAGGAACACACGGCTGCATTTGTGGCTTATGGACATGGGGGAGAGGATTTCCGAAAGACTTTCAACGATTGAGTGGAGACTCAGGGTGGGAATGTCAATGTCTACAACGGTGACTTCCGGTTCAAATCCCTCCACTTCCTGATGATGGATGCCATGAGGCTTTTGAAGACAGAGAACTGCCAAACTGTGTTTCGTGGCTCAAGCAAAAAGTATGAGTCACAAGTAGTTTCAGAAGTGGCATTTGGGAGGTTTACCTCAACCGGGTCCAAACGTTCCGACTCGCAGGAAGCTGCTACAAACAATGGGACCCTTTTCAACATCACTTCCTGCACTGTAGTCAATGTGGATGCCCACACTTGTGACTCAGAAAGCATTGAGCAGCTCTTTTCTGCAGCAGGGGTCTTTAGTATGGCTAAAGTATATGAGGTAGTGAACAATTATGATGAGGAGTACAGCGAGATCGATTTGACAAATTCAAGGATTCACGGCAATCACGACGGTTACCTCTTTTCCAGGTTAGGCCCGGCTTAGATTCTAGTGTGTGAAATGTTCAGACTCAACTCTGTTCAGCATGTACAGCGGTCTTGCTGATTGTAAATTAACCCCCTTCCACAACCCCTGGCTCTCTCCCTCTCTCTCTCCCCCTCTCGTTCTCTCTTTTTATCTCTTACACCGGGTCTTCTTTAACCTCTGAAGGCTCCTCTAGTAGGTTGCTGAGCAATGGCTGCATTTCTCGGTTTTCCTGACCATCGGGACTGACCTCCAACAAACTGAAGGTTTGCAAGACATGCACACACACACACACAAACAAACAATTCCATGTATGTACAGTAGCTTAGGTACTAATTCACGTTTGCATTTGTATTTATTCCGGATCCTCATTAGCTGTTGCCAAGGCAGCAGCTACTCTTCCTGGGGGTCCAATCACAATTACATACAATAAAACGATTCATAACACAACACATTATTACACGAAACTCTACCATAACATATCGACAATACAAAATCAATAATACAGCAAAATAACAATATTAAAATGTKTGTGTGTACAGTGTTCAGTCATCAGCATACATAGACAGACAGGCTTTACTCAGTGCCAGTGSCAGMTGTGTTAGCATGTGTTTGAYAATGCTGTGAGTGCCATTGTGTGTCTCTTCATAGTCCYCACTGTTCCATAAGTTGTTGTTTTATCCGTTTTTTTAATCTGATTTTACTGCTTGACTGAGTTACATGATGTAGTCAAGGCTCTACTATGTAGTACGGTGCGTTTCCCGTAGTCTGTTCTGGTGGCATGTCTTGGGCATGAATGGTTGTCTGAGCTGTGCGTTAGTCGCTTAAACAGACAGCTCGGTGATTTCAACATGTCTATACCTCTCACAAAGACAAGCAGTGATGCAGTCAATCTTTCTTCCACCCTGAGCAGGGAGAGATTGACATGCACATTATCACTGTTGGCTCGCCGTGCACATCGAAGGGACAGACGTGCTGCTCTCTTCTGGGCCAATTGTAATTTGCATATGTCCCTCTTTGTGGCACTTGACCATATGTTTTTTTTAAAGGCAGTAAATGAGGCTGAATGAACTGTTTCGCTGCCAGACAAGGCTCCGCTGATAGCCAGGTGTAGCAGTGGTAACTCACTCCGTGGTGCTGAAAAGCAAGCTCTACTGTTGGCACAGCTTTATGTAGGCCCTAGCAGTTTGTGGGCACCGTTTGTCACCGTTATAGTGCAACTAATGTGATATTTAGCGTTGTGTTGTGTAGTGGCTTTGCTGYCATGCATCCCACWTTWAAAAAAATATGTTTTCCCCACCAAGATTGTCATTCTAAAATCACCACTGCATAAAACATACGTTTTTCCAGCAGCGGATTATGATTGATAATGTCAAAAGCTGCACTGAAGTCTAACAAAACAGCTGCCACAATCACATCATATTATCAATTTCTTTGTCTAAGTGCCGTACGTGTTGAATTCCCTGTCCCTATAAGCGTGCTGAAATTCTGTTGTTATACTGAACATAAACATAACATCCAAAGTGTTGGTGCTCTGTCCAGTGCCTGTGTTCTTTTGCCCATTTAAATTTTTTATTTTTATTGGCCAGTCTGAGATATGGCTTTTTCTTTGCAACTCTGCCTAGAAGGCCAGCATCCTGGATTCGCCTCTTCACTGTTGACGTTGAGACTGGTGTTTTGCGGGTACTATTTCATGAAGCTGCCAGTTGAAGACTTGTGAGGCATCTGTTTCTCAAACTAGACACRCTAATGTACTTGTCCTCTTGCTCAGTTGTGCACCAGAGCCTCCCACTCCTCTTTCTATTCTGGTTAGAGACGGTTTGCTCTCTTCTGTGAAGGGAGTAGTACACAACGTCGTATGAGATCTTCAGTTTCTTGGCAATTTCTCGCATGGAATAGCCTTCATTTCTCAGAACAAGAATAGACTGACAAGCCTGTAATCAAACCCACAAATGTTGATGCTCCAGATACTCAACTAGTCTAAAGAAGGCCAGTTTTATTGCTTCTTTAATCAGAACAAGTTTCCAGCTGTGCTAACATAATTGCAAAAGGGTTTTCTAATGATCAATTAGCCTTTTAAAATGATAAACTTAGATTAGCTAACACAACGTGCCATTGGAACACAGGAGTAATGGTTGCTGATAATGGGACCTCGGTACACCTATGTAGATATTCCATAAYAAATCAGCCGTTTCCAGCAGCAATAGTCATTTACAACATTAACAATGTCTACACTGTATTTCTGATCAATTTTATGTTATTTTAATGGACAAAAAAAATGTTTTTCTTTCAAAAACAAGGACATTTCTAAGTGACCCCAAACCTTTGAACTGTAGTGTATCTGTTAACACCATCCATAACTCCAGGGCACTATTTGTCCATGACAGTWTCTCTGGGGCACTATTTGTATGTGACACTGTTTCTTTGGGGCACTATATGTAGGTGAAACTGTTTCTCCAGGACACTATTTCTTCCAGAGGGGTGAAGAAAGTAAATGACATTGACACATGGAAATGACTCTATAGGAGGTGTTTCAGAGCCAGATGAGACTCCTCTGTTTTCCCAGCTGTCTTTTCCTGTCTGAGGTATGCTCAGCCTGACAGTAGGTCAGTATGTGGTGACGACTGCGCGGACATCCAGATAGCACCGCCGGTTTACTGAATTATTGCAGGAACATTTGTACACWTACGAGTTTGCAGACATGCGCACACACAGAGACAAAAAGCATGCACATAAACAGGCACACACACACACACACAGTACCAGACTGTACGTGAGTTTCCAACAGTTATTAGGGAGGAAAGGTTACTTTTTGAAAACCACTGAGACACATTCATCGTTCATCCACACAGTCAGAAGAACTTGATGAGACCACTGAAGACACATTTCAGTTGAATGCATTCCGTTGTACAACTGACTAGGTATCCCTCCTTTCCCTTTCCCTTTCCCTTTCCCTTTCCTGTGCAGCAATGCCAATCTGTCTCCAGATGGAGAGATAGAAGCATACCCGACATCAGGCTGTAATCATGGATGACACACTGACACTCTCTAGTGGTGTACTAGGGTAGGGGAGAGCTTGTTGAGGGCCAATATAGCGTGAGAAATGTTTATAGGGGAGAGCTTGTTGAGGGCCACAATAGCGTGAGCAATGATTATCTATAGACTGGTGTGAGTGACATTGWGTTGAAARACAGTAGCCTTGCCTTTGCACTTAAGAGKTRCTCAAAACATCTCAAAAACWAGTAGTTCTTCACAGTCCAAACGGACCTCTCAGATATGTCATTTGGGGCAGTTTGGAGAAACATCACCCACGTTGCTGTCATTTCTTGAACAGTGAATACATCAAGTGAACGATGAACACCCTGCAAAATGGTGCGACTGTTCAAAGTAGGGATTGAAGATAGTGTTAAATCACACGCATTGGACAGCAAACACCTTTATTCAATCAATGCATACTCACACAGTAGCCAGAATAGGCAAATAGACTAGAGGCATTCTGTATTTGAAAAATTGCKGTTTTAACAATTATTTGCACAATTTATATACTTTGGTACATTCATGAATATGCAAGGTAGCATGAATTTTACATCAAGTGTCTGTGTGTGAAAATAAATTGATTGGTACAAATGAAATTATGAGAAAATACAAATATTATCCAAAATGCTGTAGTTGATTTGTGGTGTAAGTGAGCGTCTTTAAATTAATCTAACCATTGCAATATGCACACTGCCTTAAAAAGCCAGTAAACACTATTCCATTTATTCCTGTATAGATCTCAGTTTATGCATGGGGGCATTGTCATGCTGAAACAGGAAAGGGCCTTCTACAAACTGTTGCCACAAAGTTGGAAGCACAGAATCATCTAGATTTTTCTGTAATTGTATCCTGTAGCGTTAAGATTTCCCTTTATATGAACTAAGGGGCCTAGACCGAACCATGAAAAAAAACAGCCCCAGATCATTATTCCTCCTTCACCAAACTTTACAGTTGGAATTATCATTGGGGCAGGCAGTGTTGTCCTGATATCCTCCAAACCCAGATTCATCCGTCGGACTGCCAGATGGTGAAGCGTGATTCATCACTCCAGAGAATGTTTCCACTGTTCCAGAGTCCAATGGCGGCGAGCTTTACACCACTCCAGCCGATGCTTGGCATTGCGCATGGTGATCTTAGGCTTGTGTGCGGCTGCTCGGCCATGGAAACCCATATCATGAAGCTCTTGACGAACAGTTATTGCGCTGACGTTGCTTCCAGGGGCAGTTTGAAACTTGGTAGGGAGTGTTGCAACCGAGGACAGAGGTGTTTTACACGCTACGCTCTTCAGCACTCGATGGTCCTGTTCTGTGAGCTTGTTTGGCTCACCACTTTGCAGCTGAGCCGTTGTTGCTCCTAGACATTTCCACATCACAATAACAGCCCTTACAGTTGACCGGGGCAGCTCTAGCAGGGCAGAKATTTGACGAAGTGACTTGTTGGAAAGGTGGCATCCTGTGACGGTGCCATGTTGAAAGTCACTGAGCTCTTCAGTAAGGCCATTCTACTGCCAATGTTTGTCTATGGAGATTGGATGGCTGTGTGCTGGATGGTAACACCTGTTAGCAACGGGTGTGGTTGAAATCCGAATCCACTAATTTTATGGGGTTGTGTGTATATAATGTACAAAAACAAAGTAGGGGCGTGGATCAGAAAAACAGTCAGTATCTGATGTGACCACCATTTGCCTCATGCAGCGCAACATCTCATTCACATAGAGTTGATCAGGCTGTTGATTGTGGCCTGTGGAATGTTGTCCCACTCCTCTTCAATGGCTGTGCAAAGTTGCTAAATATTGGCGGGAACTGGAACACTCTGTCGTACACGTCGATCCAGAGCATCACAAACATGCTCAACGGATGACATAATGGATGACATATCTGGTGAATATATGCAGGCCATGGAATAACTGAGACATTTTCAGCTTCCAGGAATTGTGTACAGATCTTTGCGACATGGGGCCATGCATTATCATGTTGAAACATGAGGTGATGATTGCAGATGTCAACAAACCGCTCGCCCACACAACGCCATACACCAGCCTCTGTGATGCCAAATTCCATAAAATGACCTTTAAGGTGGCTTTTGGTAGCGAAAGGAACATTGAATTCTCTGGAAACACCCCTAGTGGACATTCCTGCAGTCAGCATGCCAATTGCATGCTCCCTCAATACTTGAGACATKTGTGGCATTGTACAAAAGGTACAAAAGTATCTATATCCATAGTAAAACGAGTCCTATATCGACATAACCTGAAAGGCCGCTCAGCAAGGAAAAAGCCACTGCTCCAAAACCGTCATAAAAAAACTGACTACGGTTCACAACTGCACATGGGGACAAAGATCGTACTTTTTGGAGAAATGTCCTATGGTCTGATGAAACAAAAAATAGAACTGTTTGGCCATAATGACCATTGTTATGTTTGGAGGAAAAAGGGGGAGGCTTGCAAGCCGAAGAACACCATCCCAACCGTGAAGCACGGGAGTGGCAGTATCATGTTGTGGGGGTGCTCTGCTGCAGGAGGGACTGGTGCACTTCACAAAACAGATGGCATCATGAGGCAGGAAAATTATGTGGATGTTTTGAAGCAACATCTCAAGACATCAGTCAGGAAGTTAAAGCTTGGTCACAAATGAGTCTTCAAATGGTCAATGACCCCAAGCATACTTCCAAAGTTGTGGCAAAATGGCTTAAGGACAACAAAGTCAAGGTATTGGAGTGGCCATCACAAAGCCCTGACCTCAATCCCATAGAACATTGGTGGGCAGAACAAAAAAATTGTGTGCGAGCAAGAGGCCTACAAACCTGAGTCAGTTTAACATCAGCTCTGTCATGAGGAATGGGCCAAAATTCACCCAACTTATTGTGGGAAGCTTGTGGAAGGCTACCCAAAACATTTGACCCAAGTTAAACAATTTAAAGGCAATGCTACCAAATACTAATTGAGTGTATTTAAACTTCTGACCCACTGGGAATGTGATTAAATAAATAAAAGCTGAAATAAATCATTCTCTCTACTATTATTCTGACATTTCACATTCTTAAAATAAAATGGTGATCCTAACTGACCTAAGACAGGGAATTTTTACTACGATTAAATGTCAGGAATAACTTGCAGTATTTTGTAGTACTATGCCAGAAGGACCTATATTGCCAATTCACATTACAGTGATAATCCCACTACACAATAAATAACTGCAGTATCCGTTCACTGGGATTAGTGTGTGTGTGTYTGTYRYRSCYCSCYRGSGTGMGTGTGRGRMCGRRCGTSRGWGTGWGTGTGRYTGCYWSCGKKCGRYRGTGRYTGCATGCATGCGTGTGTGTGCGAATGTGTGTGATAAGGTGATGAGACGCTTATCAGAGAGAGGGAGAGTGAGTACTGGCATGTTTATGTAAGAGCCCTGAGCTCTGGATTAAAGGTCTTCATGGAATCAAAGAGATGGATGGGTGGGTTTTTTATCAAAAAAAGCTCTCAGATTGTGTTTTAATACTGCACTATTTCCCATGATGATTAGTTTTAGTACACAGTGCACAGTACGTCTCCGTGAAATACTTTCATGTTGATGGCTGAATGTGTCTCTGTGTGCGTGCATGTGTTTTGCATGTGCATGTGTGTGGGTCTGAGTGTGTGCATGTGTTTTGTCTGCGTTTATCCCTCAATGATTAAAGTGCTAAAAATTGCCTTAACCACAGTAAGTATACACCACGGTATATCACAAAAGCAAAAACCAATCCTCTGCTTACATAAGACAGATATCTCATACATTTAAAAAAAGAAATGGCACTGTACAATTCCTATAACGATAAAAGCAGCTTATGAGAGAAATTTCAATAACAAAATGGAACATCCTATCATTCTCATTTATCCTCAGGAAATTGCAGGCTGAAAGAGAAACACTGAATAATCTATCTTGCCCCAGGTGCCTCTCTCTCTAAAAATAATATAATTTCAGGACATACAGTCCACAGCTATTTCAATCTGTGGGGTATCAGTCTGCAGAACTGATGACAAGCTGATAAAGGATGTATGATTATGGTACAGAAAGACACATTAATAAACAATCTGTGTGCAACAACCTTCCCTTTTCATTATTATGTGTTATATATATATGCCCAACCACCAACCCCTCCTAACAATCTTTCAAGGGGATCCTGCCTGAGTAATAGATTCATGCCCACACTGGTAAACTACTGGTAAGCTCTGCCTTCATTGCTGAGTCCAGATGTCACGAATCTGCRCGTCGAGACAGCAGCCTACCAGATGTCCAGTCAGTGTCGTGAGGGGGGTTTGGAAATGAGAAAAGGCAGAAACAAAATGCTTTCGAAAGCGAAGCAAAATACAAATAAAATCGAAAGAATCTCACTGCATCAAGCCAGCAGAAAATACTTTATACAGAACAACCGCGTTTGCAACAAACTCACATGAAATACTTGAAATAAATGACATGAAATAAATAAAAATGTAAAGGCTTGCTTGGAATGTTTGAGGGAAGTTCGGAAGGCGAAATGTTGACAACGACTTTCCAAACCACTCGTGAACATTCTAGAAGGTGGTCGTGGTCATCGTAAACATCTCAGGAGAACCGATCGTCGGCCACATCGGGGTCACTGTAAAGGTTGGARTTGGCTACCGCCGGTTGGTTGCCATGGTTACCATTGTTATCTCCGTTAACACTGGCATTGCCATGGCAGCTGGAGACTGCCTTTTTGATGCTGTGTTGGCGATTGTTGGTGCTGTTGGTCCCAGTGTTCACGCGGGAGAGGGTGCACATGCTGCCCTGGTGGCCGGATCGGTGGCGGGTGGTGTTGTCGCGCAACTCCAGCTCGTCATAGCTGGATACCCGGACGAACGGYCACCAACAGAACGCCCGCTTGAAGCCCGCCCGGAACCTGTATCCAAACCACAACCCAAACCAGACAGATGAGTGCATTGTTAGATATTTAACATTTGAGAGGTGGCTTATGAATTCTAAAGAAGGTACACTGGTAGCTTTCTCATCTAGTCTTATCCATCTAGCCAGGGATTACCTAGGAACAAAGAACAGAAAATATAAATGAGTTATGGGTAAGGCTTATCTTTATCGTATGCTTTGGTGCCTTCTTAACAGTACCCAGGTGCTGGATCCTACCTGCTGTTGAGGCAGCAGTAGATGATGGGGTTGTACATGGTGGAGCTCATGGCCAGCCACAGCACTGACAGGTAGACCTGCTGGATGGACTTCCACCTCATCAGAGCCTTGTTGAGGCCCGTCACGATGAAGTAGACGTGGTACGGCAGCCAGCAGAGGGCGAAGGTCACCACCACAATGATCATCATCTTCACCACCTGGGGGTTAGGAAGGGGACAGTGGGAGGATTGGAGGAATAGAGAGACAGGGAAGAAGGGGGAGACAGGGTGGAAGAGAGGGAGGYGGAGAAAGCAATGTGAGAAAGAGGAGAGATTAAGAAAATAGGAGTGAGAGAGAGAAAGAGGAAAAAGAAAGTACATTGTCTTTATTCTGTGTAGCTCGATCAAAAATCAACATTTGGTCAGCCACTTCATGTTAGGTTTCACAGAGTGCCTGATTCTGAGATGGACAGAATGTGMGATGCTCAATAGATTCTCACAAGTGTGYGCACCATGATTGATTCATCATCAGGTTGGCGTTTTCATTCCGTCCTAGAAGCCACAGCAATTTAGGATATACTTTTTTCATCATGACKACCCCTTTCAAAAGAGCCATTCACACAACCTCAAAATAGAATTGCTTCATTAACACATAAATGGTCAGGACTACCATTGATGGTCCAACGGTGTGATACATTTGAGATGGTAGAGCCACAATAGAATTAAGTGTATTCCATAACCTGACAATCTAGAGCCATCACGAAGGAAGCAACTCACTTCAAAGATCCTGTGAATTCCAAGAACTGATTGTGTCATTTAAAAWCCTCAGAGCATTTKGAAATTTGAAATCAGATCGGCGTTCTCAAAAAGTTTGTACTTTGTTGCCTTGTATGGAGGAGTTCTGACAAATTTCATCTGATAGAATTGGACTTTTGTCTCTTTAAACTAGACTACACGAAAATCAAAGCTCAGACACGCCTGAACAATGCAAACTGCACTTTGTCCGTCTTGTCAGCGAGGAAGATCTTTGTCCATGTATCCTCACTGTTGTGTTCACTATTGTGTCACTACTGTGTCATCACTATAGCAGGTACGGTAGATCATCTCATGATATAGGCTGCATCCCGAACACTTAAAAGACACACCCTATCCCCTCAGCCCTCAAATTAAGTGGACACTTTTGATAACGACTATACACTTGCAGGACAAGGGGCGAGGGAGGAAGGAATGATTTTTTAATGGACCGCCCTRGCCCGGAAATTCGTCACTCATTCATCCCGCGKCGATTATGTTTTCAGCCTATGGTTGCATTATATGCGCTACAGTCAATTATGATTGCATGTCTACTTTTATTAACTATATAATGAATATACGCCTACCGTATGATAGCTAGCCAATTAATTAGCTAACTAACGTTAGCCTGCCTAGCTGGAACATCTGCAGAAGGAGAATGTTTTATGTCTACAATTTCCAAAAGCTAACCAAACAAAAACATKATTACTTTTACGAGCCGTGTTTGTGCCGTCATGTGCATTAGTAGCACAATTTCTAACCTTTATACATTCGTTTTTACTTACACTTGAATGTTGACTCATCCATATTGACGTTGAGCTTTTAAGATTCGGCTGACTTTTCTTAGCGGATGTACAATCATCGCGAATTGAATTATGGCCCTGAAGTGAACATAATTGTACACTCGCAAACTCGGTCAAAAACGAGGGCTGAGGGGCTTACGTTGCGAACTAATCGTTCGGAKCGATGTCAAAGATGGTGACGGGGATTCCCCCAAGGTCATAAGGCGAGGGCAAGTGGACGAGGGTGTGTATTTTATGAGTTTGAAACTCAGCCATAGTCTAATCAACTGAACTATGCTCATAATGTCATGTGACAAGATGGCTGCCAGCCATAGAGCATTAGTGATTGTGATCTCCAATGAATGGTCAGTCTGTCAGTCAAAGAGTCTGAGCTCAAAGAAACTCCCCAAAGCCTTTCATATAGATTCTATTCTGTCACTTTACTCTTTAGATMTAACCTACATTCGCTAAACCTTTGAGATTCTCCATTGAGCATYCCTTWTAGTCCAGCACTAGGCTTAATCTGTGTCTGGGAAACTAATGTACAGTGGRGTTGCATGCGAAGCACTAAAATGGTGGAAAAGTGCTTTATATACCGATATAACATCCCACAGATATAGACATCCTAAAGACTTAGATTTAACTACAGTATGTCTCTGGGCWTGGTCATGTTTATGCCAACATCAGGAATATTGACTTGCATTGGTTATGGGCCAAGAATGCAAAATAAGTTTGCATTTGGAGATAGTGGCCATGTAAACAAAACCAAAGCATGGATTGCTCTTTTACCTTGTGCATAGACTGCTTACAGGGRAAGGAAACTAATATGTCATTTTGTTATTRGGCCGAACTATCCTTTTAACTACTACTAGCTGTATACTTCAGCCTCTTAAGGTCGGAATTGAATAGCCTTGATGTAGGAGCTCTGAAGTCAATCTCACTTTGGTGGAGAAGACTCACAGCTGGTGTTAGGCCTTCYTCACAGACTAAGGATAGTCATGTAGAGAACAACAACGAGGGCATCTGACGATGAATGATTTGGTCGTGATTGTCTGTTGGRGCAAACATGAACACAACTCCAAAAAAGGCAAAAACCATTAGACGACAGCTGTTMGGGTTAAACAAGTTAGGCTAAGTGAATGAATTTGAAGGTGCTCTTTWGAAGGGTTCATAGTTAATGTTTTCATGTATGAAAACATTCCAAAGCACTCTTCGGGTTATGAAATCAGCATTTACATTCTTTYGCTTTTTTAAAGTGGTTTCACAGCTTTGACAAGGCATCACATTGAAACGCAGGTCAAACTTCAGTCATTAACCTCCAACAAGAAAAMGATAATCAAGTGATCAATCAAGCTGTCAGTTACCTTGTTTTATGAACAATAACAATTAGGATCTTATAATCAAGGATCAACTAGCTCCACCTGCATCTMCTGGATGATTAATAATGTGGCATAAAGCTTATGAAGACGTGTCATCTCTTTGGTATGTACAGCGTGTCTGGGACACTGAGTCTAATGACGAGCAAACGGTGTCTGGTAGAATCCTCTTCGGAGCTACATAAAGCAGGAGAAAGGGTGTCCATGACGGATGACACAGCATGTCACAGGTAGTTGACGCGAGAGCACTGGTGGTCTGCTGAAGATGTCACAGCATGGGTAAATTGAGCCGGCTGGGAACAGATCGCTGACCTCATTAACAATTACTTTTAAACTAACCACCGAGTAGGACCTGACGGTTTGACAATGGGTGACAATCAGCCTAATGAACCTCTCTCAGCCCTCGTCTAGCTACGGTAAAAAGYGTTTGGCAGGGACTTTATTGGCTAATCCAATAAAAAAATTATACTGTCATTTAGCAGACGCTTTTATCCTAAATGACTTCTAGTCTGTATTTGTGGCCCATTCAAACCCGCTGAGGAATTGGAACTGTGTACAAGTGCAAGGTTAACTAACCCTCCATCACTGCGTTGCTCAAACTAAATCAAATTTATATGAGGTGCATTTCACAACAAAAAATCAAAAAATCAAAAAGAGAACCAGTTCTGAAATAAGGTAAGAGCAAGTAACAACACCAAACGTGCTGATGCCGAGGTCAAATGTCAGGCAGGATAACAGGCTACATCACTGGATAAATCACTGTAAATGATTACGGTTTCATGGCCTCGGCTATCTGTCCAAAACAAAGAACCAGGTGTGCTGATCCCCCGTAATCTGAGTGTAATCCTCATGAATAAAACAATAACAACCCTGAAATACAGTCTGGGTTAACTCACAGGGTGTCCTGGAATAATCCCAATAATTCCCATATCTAGACCTGTCGGATTGGCCGTTGCCTTTCTATAATCTGACCCACATCTGTTAAACCCACATCTGGCCTAATAGATGTTAGTCATACGGGTTCACATTACCTGAATCCTTATGGATAACTGTGGGGACCAGGGGCCATATATATCAAGCATCTCCCGAATAGAAGTGCTGATTTATGACCAGTTTTGCTTTTTAGATCACGATGAATGAGATAACATGGACAGYGGGAACCTGATCCTAGATCAGCGCTCCTACCCTGAGACGCTTGATACATACGGAGCCTGGACTCCAATCGAAGATCAATGATGAGATACACTGTGTCCAGTTAATAGAATGRATTGTCATCTCTAAAGAGGAGACCAATCTCTGTTGTTTGCCTGCATAATGCTGGATTACCTGATGGGTAGCCAAATCCAGTGGGGAATACAGAGAGATCATTGTGCCATGTACAGRGTCAGTTATTCATTTCAATGGTATAGCTACGTCAATTATTGTAATGACAATGTATTGGGTCAAACACGGAAAAACCCTKAAATCCACCAGAAGCGCATATTCAGTTTATTATTAGTATTGTTTGCAGAAATTATTTTCCCATCCGCATTTTTAAAAGGCCTACAGTATTSTACTTCTCACACCAAATGAACTGGAGTGAATGAAACTAAGACAATTGGGACGTCTCGTGACTATGCCAGTTAAAAATGAATGGCTGAATCTACTGCATTCAATTAATGGTTGACACATTGGTTTACAAATGGAATACACATGCTTTACCAAAGGACGTTATGTGTATAATGGAGTTGTATTTTTGCYTTACCTTCCTCTTGGCTGTGAGCTGGCTGTGGTAGTTATCTGATGCTTCCCCKGGGATCTCTCCTCCCCACAGCGTCACGCCCACAATGGTGTAGGTGATACCCATCACCACTAGGGGCAGCACATACACCAGCACCGTCACAATGATATGATACCTGTATACCAGATGAATAGAAGAATAGATAGCTGTCGGGAAGGAAAAGCAGAGCATTCCTGTGAATGTAATGGAAAACATGGTAATTCTGCAAATTATATTTAATCTAATTCACATTTATATTCATTAGTCTAGTTTGCTCTCATCGTTAACTAGTCTGCACTTGTTATCTATCTATCTATCTATCTATCTATCTATCTATCTATCTATCTATCTATCTATCTATCNTATCTATCTATCTATCTATCTATCTATCTATCTAGGCTAGCTAGATATCCTGTGTGTATGAAATTCCCCTACTCATACGGACTGACATTCCAATTACCCAATCACCACCCAGTTCTCCAGAAGCGGGACACTCACCACCTTATATGAACCTGTATGCAATCAATGTGGCAATCTGACACACTTTCAGTTAATTCCAGTTGATACAAACAATTATTCAAGGATGCGTTTATTCAAAGCACACTGAACAACAATATAAACGCAACATGCAACAATTTATACGATTTTATTGAGTTACAGTTCATATAAGGAAAGTGTTCAATTGAAATAAATTCATTAGGCCCTATTCTATGGATTTCACATGACTGGAAATACAGATATGCAACTGTGGTCACAGATATCTTGAAAAAACGTCAGGGCCGTGGATCAGAAAAGTAACCAGTATCTGGTGTGGCCACCATTTGCCTCATGCAGCGCGACACATCTCCTTTGCATAGAGTTGACCAGGCTGTTGATTGTGGCCTATGGAATGTTGTCCCACTCATTTTCAATGACTGTGAGAAGTTGCTGGATATTGGTGGGAACTGGAACACGCTCGTGCACGTCAATCCAGAGCTTCCCAAACATGCTCAATGGGTGGCATGTCTGGTGAGTATGCAGGCCATGGAAGAACTGGGACATTTTCAGCTTCAAAGAATTGTGTACACATCATTGGGACATGGGGCCATGCATTATCCTGCTGAAACATGAGGTGATGGCAGAGGAGGAATGGCARGACAATGGCCTTCAGGATCTATGTGCATTCAAATTGCCATCGACAAAATGCAATTGTCTTTTATCCGTAGCTTATGCCTGCCCATACCATAACCACACCGTCACCATGGGGCACTCTGTTCACATCATTGACATCAGCAAACTGCTCTCCGACATGCCATACACACTGTCTTCCATCTGCAGTTGAGAACTGATTAATGCGTGAAGAGCACACTTCTCCAGCGTGCCAGTGGCCATCGAAGGTGAGCATTTGCCCACTGAAGTCAGTTAGGACGTCGCAGTCAAGTCAAGACCCTGATGAGGACGACGAGCACGCAGATGAGTTTCCCTGAGACGGTTTCTCACAGTTTATACAGAAATTCTTCAGTTGTGTAAACTCACAGTTTCATCAGCTGTCCAGGTGGCTGGTCTCAGACAATCCCGTAGGTGAAGAAGCAGGATGTGGAGGTCCTGGACTGGTATGGTTGCACATGGTCTGCGGTTGTGAGGCCTGTGGGACGTACTGCCAAATTCTCTAAAACAATGTTGGAGGTGGCTTATGAGAAATTAACATTTAATTATCTGGCAACAGCTCTGGTGGACATTCCTGCAGTCAGCATGCCAATTGCGTGCTCCCTC
>NW_019943260.1:128072-137381 GCF_002910315.2 Salvelinus sp. IW2-2015 | reverse complement strand
GAGTAGAAGCAGAGGGGGAAGGCCAGCACCACGGCCAGCGCCCAGATACACAAGATCACCACCTTGGTGGCTGTGGCCGACAGCCGGGGTTTCAGRGGGTGGATGATGGCCATGTACCTGCAAAGATGTCAGATGAAATCAAAGCAAGCTTTATTTATATAGCACATTTCAGACATGTATGTGACGCAATGCGCTTCACAGGAAAAAACATTAATAAAAAAACGATGAAAATAAAAACAGAAATATTTACTAAACTGAAAGACTAAAAAAGCACCCTAAAAGCACCCAAAGCTAAAAAGGTGTGTTTTTAGATATATTTTAAATACAGTACCAGTCAGAAGTTTGGACACACCTACTCATTCCAGAGTTTTTCTATTTTTTTCTTATTTTTTTTTACATTGTAGAATAATAGTGAAGACATCAAAACTATGAAATAACACATATGGAATCATGTACAAACCAAAATAGAGTATATATATATATATATATATTTTATGGTTGAGATTCTTCAAAGTAGCCACCCTTTGCCTTGATGACAGCTTTGCATACTCTTAGCATTCTCTCAACTAGCTTCATGAGGTAGTCACCTGGAACACATTTCAATTAACAGGTGTACCTTGTTTAAAGTATATTTGTGGAATTTCTTTCCTTAATGCGTTTGAGCCAATCAGTTGTGTTGTGACAAGGTAGGGTTGGTATACAGAAGATAGCTCTACTTGGTAAAATACCAAGTCCATATTATGGCAAGAACAGCTCAAATAAGCAAAGAGAAACAACAGTCCATCATTAGTTTAAGACATGAAGGTCAGTCAAGCCGGAAAATTGAAAGAACTTTTAAAGTTTCAGCCAAGTGCAGTCGCAAAAACCATCAAGCGCTATGTTGAAACTGGCTCTCATGAGGACCGCCACAGGAAAGGAAGACCGAGAATTACCTCTGCTGCAGAGGATACGTTCATTAGTTACCAGCCTCAAACATCAACTGTTCAGAGGAGACTGCGTGAATCAGACCTTCATGGTCGAATTGCTGCAAGTAAACCACTACTAAAGGACATCAATAAGAAGGAGAGACTTGCTTGGGGTAAGAAACACAAGCAATGGACATTAGACCGGTGGAAATCTGTCCTTTGGTCTGATGAGTCCAAATTTGTTTTTCAACAGGACAATGACCCAACACACCTCCAGGCTGTGTAAGGGCTATTTGACNGGTGGAAATCTGTCCTTTGGTCTGATGAGTCCAAATTTGTTTTTCAACAGGACAATGACCCAACACACCTCCAGGCTGTGTAAGGGCTATTTGACCAAGAAGGAYAGTGATGGAGTGCTGCYTCAGATGACCTGGCCTCCACAATCACCCGACCTCAACCCAATTGAGATGGTTTGGGATGAGTRGGACCGCAGAGTGAAGGAAAAGCAGCCAACAAGTGCTCAGCATATGTGGGAACTCCTTCAAGACTGTTGGAAAAGCACTCCAGGTGAAGCTGGAGAGAATGCCAAGAGTGTGCAAAGCTGTCATCAAGGCAAAGAGTGGCTACTTTGAAGAATCTCAAATATATTTTGATTTTTTAAACACGTTTTTGGTTAGTACATGATTTCATATGTGTTATTTCATAGTTTTGATGTATTCACTGTTATTATACAATGTAGAAACTAGTAAAAATAAAGAAAAACCCCTGAATGAGTAGGTGTGTCCAAACTTTGGTACTGTATGTTCACAGTTTCAGCCCCCCTCAGGTTCTTTGGCAGGCTATTCCAGAGGCTGYGGGCATAGTAACTAAAGGCTGCCTCTCCATGCCTCTTGGTCCTGGGCATTGGGATAGTTTAAAGGTCAATGCCAAAGGACCTGAGAGACCTACTGGGTACATAACTCAAAAGCATGTCTGATATGTATTGGGGTGCACAATTGTGGATTGATTTAGAAACCAATAGAATAATRTTWAAATTAATTCTTAAACTCACAGGCAGCCAGTGCAGAGACTTTTAAACCGGTGTAATGTGTGCTCTSCYTCTGGCCATGCTGCAGCGTTCTGTATGTTTTGCAGTTGGCCAATTTCTTTGGTAAACCAGACAGGAGAGCATTACAGTAGTCAAGCCTGCTTTTAATAAAAGCATGGATGAGTGTCYCTGTATCAGCCTAAGAGAGAAACGTCCGTACCTTGGCAATGTTCCTCAGGTGGTAAAAAGCTATTTGGTCACATTRCTAATGTYTGATTCGAAATTTAGTTCAGAATCTAAAATGACACCTACGTTTTTACCTGGTGTTTTATCTTATTTGACCGTTATTTAAAATATGCGGACAGATTCTGTGTGCTTTGGCTCCAATAATAAGTACCTCGGTCTTATCTTGATTTAGCTGGAGGAAGTTGTGAACCATCCAAGTATTTAAATCACTAATACAGTCTAATAATTTATCTGCGGAGCTAAAATGCTCTGGTGACACAGATGTGTAAAGCTGTGTATCGTCTGCGTAGCAGTGAAAATCAATGTTGTGCTTTCTGATGACGGTGCCAAGGGGCAACATATAAACTGAACAGTACTGAACCGAAAATCGAACCTTGTGGAACGCCACATGGGATATGTATTTTCTCTGAGTTATGTTCACTAAGGTTGACAAAAAAAACTCTTGACCGGTTAAAGAGGTCCGAAACCAATTTAGAACTGGACCGGAGAGACCAACCCACACCCAAGGACAGAGAGCTGTTCAGCGTCAGTGTTGGCTCTCAGATCATTTGTCACTTTATCTTAGGCTGTCCTGTGCTGTGGTGGGCAAGAAAACCAGATTAGATTTTCTTTTTGCAGTTTAAAAAACAATTTCTCCAGAATTTTGCTCAATAATGGAAGGTTGGAGATTGGCTGGAAATTGCTAAGAGCTGAAGAATCTAGATGACTTTTCTTCAGAAGGGTTTCACCATAGCAYTTTTTAGTGCAGTGGGGAAAGTGGAGTGAGTGATTATCAATAGCTTGTACTTCAGATATGTAATTAAAGACGGTTTTGAAGAATGTGGTGGGTATAGGATCGATAAGGCAGGTAGAAGGCTTAAGTTGTGATATCACTTTCCTGAGCATGTCTGTGTCAACCAGGGAAATTAACTCCATAGTGCCTTTGCGTGGTAGGCTAGGGGACATATAATCACACTTCTCATCAGGTCTTGCTTGACTGATACCCAGCCCAATGTTWTGTTATCTTATCTCTGAAATATGCCACAAACTCATCACAGTTAGATGTGGAGGAAAGTTCATATAGTTTTGCGGGGGTAGGATTTATCAGCKCATCAATTGTCAAGAATAGCACTCTCAAATGATTCTGATAATTTGTGATCAGGTTAGAGAAATGAGCTTGTCTGGCATTTCAAATTGCCTTGTTATATATGCCAAGTTGCTATCTCAGAATAATGGACCTGCAAATTTGACTGTCTCGACTTCCGCTCTGCCTTTCTGCAATTTATCTTAAATTTGAAAGTTTCCTCACTCCGTTTGGATGTGGCCTTTTTCAACCTTGCTGGAGCTATGGCATCAATGATTGGCCTTAATTTGCTATTCAAGTTATCAACTACAGTTGAAGTCAGAATTTTACAAACACTTAGGTTGAAGTCAATAAAACTGCAATAAAACTCGTTTTTCAACCACTCCAACAAATTTCTTCGTTAATTAACAAACTATAGTTTTGGCAAGTCGGTCTAGACATCTACTTTTGTGCCATGGACACAAGTCATTTTTTCAACCATTGTTTACAGACAGATTTTGTCACTTATAAATCACTGTATCACAATTCCAGTGGCGTCAGATAGTTACACTACACTAAGTTCACTGTGCCTTTAAACAGCTTGGACAATTCCAGAAAATTATGTCTAGCTTTAGAAGCTTCTGCTAGGCAAATTGACATCATTTGATCAATTGGAGGTGTGCCTGTGGATGCATTTCAAGGCCTACCCTTCCAACTCAGAGTCTCTTTGCTGGACATCATGGGGAAATCGAAAAGAAAAATCAGCAAGACCTCAGTAAAACTCGGGTTCATCCTTGGAGCAATTTCCAAAACGCCTGAAGGTACCACGATTCATTCTGTACAAACAATAGTATGCAAAGTATTAACACCATGGCGACCACGCAGCGCTGTCATTACACGCTCAGGAAGGAGACGCGTTCTGTCTCCTAGAATGAAGTACTTTTGGTGCGAAAAGTCTGAAATCATCCCAGAACAACAGCAAAGGACCTCTGAAATGCTGAAGGAGCAGTACAAAAGCTATCTTTCCACAGTACAACCAGCCTATTATCGACATAACCTTAGGCCCGAGAAAGGAAGAAGCCAGCCACAAACGCCATAAAAGCAGCTACGGTAGCAACCATGAGGACATGGTGAAGCTGTACTTTTATATTTCATCCTCTTCCTGAACGTGAGTTAGGGGGAGGCACAACGGGTGCAGTCCCACACAGGGCATAGATGAGCGGGTGCGGAGGGCCACCTCCAAACCGGACCGTGGCCCGAAAGGCCAAACTGGGGAGGCCAGGCATGGGGAAGAAAAGGGGAACACACGGGACTGTGAAGCGTGAAGGGAAGAAACCGAGTGGCGGAGGAGCAGGCGCAGGAAAAACAGGACCGGAGGGGGGCTGGGCGAGAGGAACGGGAGGGGATGGGCGAAGGGGGTGATTGTTATGGAGGTACTCCGCTTGAGCCGTGGTACAGGTCATACGGCGACACGAAAACAAACGGCCGCGCTGCGAGGGGGACGTGGCGCGGATAGCAATCAGTGTTGCTGAACAAGTTTACTTTCAAGTAATTTTCTCCATTGCATCAGACCACGTCTAGGCTGCCGGAGAGGTACGAGGGAAGTCCCAGAGGAACAGCTCATTACATAATGGCCGGTAACAGAGCAACAAAAGCACTGGTCATGGCATTAAAACACCATGGACAATCTATGTCAATGTTTAATGTATTTGATGACCATTCCCACCTAATCTTCAACAAGCTTAGTTCACGACATGAAAATTTGCTGCAAACATGACAATCGATTTCACGATCAGAATTGAAGAACGTTGTAATACCATTAAACCAACGAACCACGCAAGCTTAAGGCGCCATCCTGCCAGTCACCAATATTGAAGTCATCTATATTTTCATATGTGCATTATAAAAAAAACCACAAGACACAAGGCGACAAGGGTGAGATACCTAGTAAGTTGACCAAGCTGGGAAATGTGTTCTTCTGCATTAACCCCAACCCTTCTTCTGAATCCGGACACCACGTCAATGCAAATACCATCTAGAGTAATCATCCACTGCATTACATTTTCCACATGCACTAACTGTTCTGATTCGTTTATATCGAAACACTACTCCATGATGAGCAACTACTTTTTAAAACTATGATGTGAACGCCTTATCCATACAATTCTTACAAAATATAGTCCTTAATTATCTGGATTATGGGTGTGGCGGTCGGCATCGTGCACACCACATGGTAGTCCTACAACTAAGTAAAACAGTTGATCTCCCCTTATAGGTTCACAGGCCTCAAGTATAAGCTCACCAATGAATTGATACCAGATACTAGCTTTATCACTGAACTACCGGTGTTTACTATTCTCCTACGAATATCGCATGTCTGTATATCTAAACCACCTAAACCCGAGGATTATGGTGTTGTGTGTGTCGTTGTGTGAGGGGAAGGGTCCTGCATTTGTGGGACGCGTAGAGTCTATGTGTCAGAGATGTGTATTAAACAAGTTCCTGCACTGTGTGCATGGGGGAGTGTGGGTGTACACGCCACTGGCAGGAGGTGAGTTCGAGAGTAACATGTTGATTGTGGGGGGTGAGTTGAGTCCCATCTCTCCATTATTGTGGACTTAGTGGTGGTGGGAGAATAGCGTGGGATTAGGTGATGGTATGGTTGGTGGTGGGTTTGTGTGGGTGGTGGGGTGTGGTAGGGCAGGAGGGGTAGCAGTATTACCCTCCAGGGACTTGATCATTTATCCCAAAACAATGCATGATTAACCACTTTCCTGGATCTCTTCATCTTGGACACTGCCCCTATATCAGCGGATTGCCCACTCCACTCTACCTGCTTAGTAGACACCAGCGGCTCCCAGGACTAGAGCACCTCCTACACAACACATGAGCGTGGTTTGATAAATCTTGACTCCGTTGGCGTGATGAATAGGAAAATTCGTGGTCACTTCATAGTTAGCCACGACAGACAGACACAAATTAATTTACCTGTATTGGGATCCAATGTTCAGCTGGCAAGAGTCATTTTTTTGCACTTCTGCACAAATTATTTCTGTCCTGAATGAAAATGTTTGCCCTAATCTTCCTAAGTTGAAAGCCTGTGAGAGTTTGTAGAGAGGGTCTTGTACATGCAGGAACGTTCAATGTACGCTTTTAACCATAAATTACTGCAGTGAAGGATAAACCGATTACACCTTTGCTAATCGGTTTCTCATAACAGTCATCTCGAAAGTCATTCACTTTCCCTTCACTTTTTCCACACTTTTGTTACTCCGCTACAGACTTATTGAAAAACTCGTATAAATAATAATTAAATCCTTCATCAATCTACACACAAAACCTCATAATGCCAATGTGAAAAAAAGCAGTGTTTTAGAAATGGTTTTGCAGAAACTGTATAAAAAATGCTCAAACAGAAGTACGCTAATTCGTACATTAAGTACTTCAGACCCTTACTATCAGACTCGAAATGAGCTCAGCTGCAGCCTGTTTCCAGTGCATTCCAATCAATTCTTGTAGATGCTTTCTACCAACTTGTATCTGGAGTCCCCTGTGTAAATTCAATTGATTGGACATTATTTTGGAAAGGCCACACCTGTTCTATATACACGCGTAACCAACAGTTGATCGCTGCATGTAACAGAACAAAAACCAAGCCATGACTCGGAAGGAACTCGTCCGTAGAGCTCCGAGACAGGATTGGTGTCGAGGCACAGAATCTGGAGAAGGTATCAAAAAATGTCATGCAGCATTGAAGGTCCAAGAACACGTGGCCTGCCACTGTGCGTAGTCGGCATACGGCCCCAGTACATCACCCGGGGCCAAGCTTCCTGCCATCAGGACCTCGTATACCAGGTGGTGTCAGAGGAAGGCCCTAAAAAATCGTCAAAGACTCCAAGCCACCCTAGTCATATCATATCAAAATCAAATGTATTTTATTATAGCCCTTCTGTACATATTATTCTTACTTTATAGCTATGTCGGTGTCTACAGATCGTGTAGTAATGAAGTGACCAAGAGTGCAGCCGTAGGTTATGGTTCCATCCAAAGAAAGAAGAATCCCAAAAACATGCAAATGAAACGTTTTGACGCGCTATAATGCTCACAGGCAACGTATACATTAGTCAAGATCCCACAAAGCACAGAAGGGAAACGGCTGACCTAAATTATCCCCAATCCAGAGACCCCGATTAACGCTGCCTCTTGATTGCAACCAGTACAAGGCCAACAGTTAGACAACTTAAATAACCTAGCATGACGCCACCCTATCACACCCCGACCTAACCAACATAGAGAATAAAAAGCTCTCTATGGTCAGGGGCGTGAACAGCTTCTGATTCTCGCAAACAAGGTATAAGTATTGTATAGACTAGGTGTAAATCTAAGCCAAGCATGTTAATTTTTTAATCTGAGGATATACTGCTATTCACCTGTTGAATTATGCAGCAGAAAACGTTAGACAACAGCAGTAATTAATGGTGCAGTCTAGACCAGCACAGGTGAGTACAGTATGGCATGGACAGAGCAAGTTTCTTTGGTGGTTGCTCGAGCCCAGTTCAACCCCTTATGTCAATGTTGTTCATATATGCAATACTCCCAGTGTATTATACAAACCGCACGATATAATTACGTTTATTTTAACACAAAATATAAAAAAGGATGCCTGCATTTTACCATTAGAAAATGTATAGTATGATTTGCATTCTAAGAAAACATTGTACACGAGAATTCTGGAATTCCCACCCAACATCCCTGACATTATTCTGTTTTGGCCAAGAAAACAGTCTTTTTGTTCTTTTACTCTGCCATGGATTTTTAAAAATGCCTAAAAGTTTTGATTATTTTCACCATTGTCCAAGCTGTTTGCATTTATGAGAATTATTTTTTTGAAAACCATTTAACAATTTTGAATGACCCGCTTGCACCTGGATAGATATTTGTTTCTTCAGTGGGACCAATTACACACATTTTATATGCCAAAAGAACACCAGAAGGGCCTTTTCCCAAGGGGAGTGTTCCTGAGTGGTCCAGTATAGTCAGCTGACTTAAATTGGTTTGGAATAATCGCTCGTTAATATGCCCCAGTGCGTGGAAAAAAGTACCTTAATTGTCATACCTTTGACGTAAATAAAGATACCTTAATAGAAAATGACTCAAAAGCTAAAAGTGGAAAGTCACCCAGTAAATACTACGCCTCTGAGGTTAAAAGTCCTTGAGCAAAGTTTTGGCTATAGAATCATAATTCAAAAAGATGTCACAGCTGTAATGGCTTGCCGAAAGATGCTTCCGCCAAGTATTGAACGTTCTGGGGTTGAAGCATATGCAATCTAATTTATTTATCTTTTGTTGCTTTTCAAAAAATTTTTGACCATTTTTCTTCACTTTGAAATGTGGACGGTAGTTTTTTAGATCTGTGGGGGAAATCCAGTTGGATCCCTTATTAAATTACATTTGTTTAACGGCAGCACAAATGAGAAGACTGCAAGGTCATGCTGGACTTTTTCACGGTGTGTGGACTTTTCACTGTCAACACTGTAGCGGTTGGCATAGGTACCTAGTGGTTTAAGAGACTTTGGGCCCAGTAAACTAGGTCTCGGATCCCCGAAGCCACTAGGTTGAAAAAATCACGGTCGTTGATATGCTTTGTTTTGGATAAGCGTGGTTCTTGCTAAATGTAAAAATGTTTTCCTGTACTGAATCTTTCAGTTTCTTAAACAATGTGGTGGGAATGGTATGGATCAGACATGCCTCAGATCCAGTTAAAAGCACAGAGCAGACTTGCGAAGAACTCTACAGAGCGCAAAATGGGTTAGAAGTATATTGCTGAAACCACTATGTACATGCGAGTAGACTCCTCTAGCGCTTTTAGATCAAGCTCATTTTCACAGCAAAAATAAGTCTAGTCAAATGATAGCCATTACAGCATGTATTTGGGGGACCAACTAATTTTAGATGTACCTGGAGTAAATGGATTTGATCTTCTGGAGTTTGAGAGCTGCTCCAGCGTCAGGCATCTCATCCTCCTCAGGTCAGCAAGACATCTGCGTGATGCTCTACTGCAACCGTGGTGTAGCTTTCTTGTCGAACTT
>NW_019943260.1:64134-128047 GCF_002910315.2 Salvelinus sp. IW2-2015 | reverse complement strand
TATTATGGGAAGCTTGTGGAAGGCTACCCGAAACATTTGACCCAAGTTAAACAATTTAAAGGCAATGCTACCAAATACTAATTGAGTGTATGTAAACTTCTGACCCACTGGGAATGTGATGAAAGTAATGAAAGCTGAAATAAATCATTCTCTCTACTATTATTCTSACATTTCACATTCTTAAAATAAAGTGGTGTTCCTAACTGACCTAACACAGGGAATTTTTACTAGGGTTAAATGTCAGGAATTGTGTAAAACTGAGTTTAAATGTCTTTAGCTAAGGTGTATGTAAACTTCKGACTTCAACTGTAAATCATCACAAGAGGAAGGCAGAATAGGGGATGGTGTATTGTTCATACACTCAATAAARTTCAGAGGTAAGATAGCATTTTTTCTAATGTGTCCAGTATTACCCTGCGCTATGGGCAACAAAATATTAAAAAAAAAATACAGCATTGGTGATCAGATACAGCAACATAAACAATAGAGGATTTGTGAATAGAAAGCCACTGTAATAATCAGGCCCAGAGTAAGGCCACAGTTATGGGTGGGCCCAGTAACATGTTGGATAAAGTACGTAGAGCTCAAAAGATTAATCAATTCAATGGCCTTGGAGTCAGTCTCTTTGRCAACATGAATATGAAAAATCGCCCAACACAATCATTTTATCATAGTTCTCAAGGACAACAGACAATTCTTCAGAGACATCAGTAAAAAAAAAATGCGGGGCAGTATTTTGGTGGCCTAGACAGGGTTATAGCCAGCACTGGTGGCTGACATTTAAACAGTATAGCAGGATGGTCAAAAGACCCAAAGTCGTCAAATGAAATGCCCTTACAGCTGAGAGCATTAGTAAAAAANACTGGTGGCTGACATTTAAACAGTATAGCAGGATGGTCAAAAGACCCAAAGTCGTCAAATGAAATGCCCTTACAGCTGAGAGCATTAGTAAAAAATGGAGGCTGAACCCCCCCCCCCACCTTTTCCCCTTTTCTGGGGCGAGGCTTCAATAAGAGCGGCACTACAGTCTGAAGACAGCCATGTTTCAGTGAGAAAAATGCAATCAACTTTGCGCTCAGTAATGAGGTAATTCACGAGAAAGGTTTTACTAGTGTTTGCTCTTGGATTTAAATGCGCCATATTCAAAGAGTATGGGCCACTCTGCCCCTGGGGCATCTGCCGTGAGGTAACCAATGGAATAACAACCAAATGATTAACGTTACAACCACTTTTTTCCTCCAATCTATCAGAATGGTAAGATATGACACGCGGTGTTAGAGGAACATAAATTAAGTTACACACAATAACCATAGAGCCATTTCTACAGGACTTGATGTACTTTCGAAGTCCTCTGTTGCTTATTCTGACAGGAAGGACTGGAGCACTACCAGACCCTGTCCATCAGTCTCTAAAACAGTCTCTATAACCATTCAAGAGGTCAAGAGGTCAGTCAGGGGGTGAAAGCAAAGATGGTGGATAAATGAAGATGTCTTACTCAGGCGGTTTACCATTGAAAAACATTGTCACAGTTTACTTAACTGTGTGTGTTTCCCATAGACACCAATACGACCGAAGCTGGGTCTGGTCTACTTAGTTCAGTGACTGTATAAGGACCCAGTGATATGTCTCGCTTCCTCTTCCGTCTCCGGTGAAAGGATATTAGGTCAAAGTTCAAAGATCATGGTTGATTTGGTATTTTGTTCCTCCATACACTGCTTGCTTTAGAGGTTAGACTTTAAAAAAAATGTTGAATAGAGCGTACAACATAACTACAGTTAATGCATACAATTTAGTATGCAGGACCCACTGGGCACACACTGGTTGAATCAATGTAATTTCCACATAATTTCAATGAAATTACGTTGAACCAATGTGGAATAGACGTTGAATTGACATCTGTGCCCCGTGGGAAATGTCTTGTTGTACAACTGCATTCTTTAAAGGTCTCATTTACAAAAATATTTGGCAGTGGCTGTGTTTGATCAAATATAAAAGCGACAAAAAAGAGGATGAGATGCGAGTATTGTTTCTGTCTCACTGGAGAGTTCTAAGTGTTGTCAAACATTGAGGCCTCCATTTTCCCGAATGTGAGTTAAACAAGCTCTTCTTGACAAAAGCCAGAGACCAGGTTGAAATACTACGATGTCAAATCAAACAGTAAATAAAAGACKAATCTTCTCTGGAGCGGCCACCATTAGGATAGTAAGGTGTGTGTGTGTGTGTGTCTGTGCCCAATTTCAGATTGCTCAGGTACTCAAAACAAAGGATGCCCCATGTGGAGCTAGTTCTGTTTGATTGACTCTTTGACTCTTCCCAGTCTATCTTTAATTGGATCCAACAGTGCTGTTTGTTTGGTTTCCAGCATACAAAGATTCCATTTCCACAGAATTTACTGCTAGACTGTCAGGTTTCATCCTCAGACCTTATCTTTCCGTCTGTCTGCTTGTCCCTATGTGTGTGTGTGTGTGTATGTGCGTGCATGAGAGTTTACCTGTGCGTGTGTGTGTGTGTGTGTGTGCATGAGAGTATACCTGTGCTGTGGGTGTGTGGGTGCTCTGTCTTTGATTCTGTGTATCAAAGGCCCACAGTAGGCCTATAAGTGGTCAGGTCGTGGTCATGCCCATGCAGGTGAGGATTAACTCCTTTGACTATTTTATTTTACCTTTATTTAACTAGGCAAGTCAGTTAAGAACAAATTCTTATTTTCAATGACGGCCTAGGAACAGTGGGTTAACTGCCTGTTCAGGGGCAGAACGACAGATTTGTACRTTGTCAGCTCGGGGATTTGAACTTGCAACCTTTCAGTTACTAGTCCAACGCTCTAACCACTAGGCTACCCTGCCGACTAACTTCAAAGTCAGATGAAAAGAGATGTTGGACTGCAGTCCTACTGTGCAACACAACTTGTAAAGGTATAGAGTTGACCTCCAGACACCTGGGGCCTCATTTATTTCTGTTTTGATGTTAAGGTTATAAAAAACTGTCATAAATAATGCACTGCGCCAAATTATTAGCAGGCTACCGTTATTTGACTGAATTCTYAAAAAGTGGGACACTTTGCATTTCCGTCTCCTGTAACCTCTTCAGACATCTATCCAACACATGATGCATTTTCTGAAATCCTCAGATGTTTCTGTTGAGGTGTGGGGCAGAATGTTTTAATCTTTAGCGGTGACTTTTTTTTWAACAAAAAATGCATGCCTAGGCCGCCTATAGCAGTTGCCAAACACTGGCTGCACATTCTGCAAGATTGTCGATTGAACAATTTAAAAGTACATGCTGCCTATAGCCCACGCTTCTATGCAAAAGACAAATTGTTTTTCAATATTTTGTTTGTCAATACATGATTGTGTTTCTATCTCCTGCCTTGGTCTAGGCTCTGAGATTAAATAGTATATGTCGCGCTCCTATCGCACAGCAATATTGCAGCCTAACGTTACTGTCATAGGCTACCGGTCTATTTACTTTCGAGCATGGTTGGCTATTAAATGAGCGATGGATAAATGGTAGCCTTCTATTTGTTGTATAGAGGGAATAAACTAGTTATGTCAGAAAAGTAGAGACATGCCTTGCTATTTAGGCCTATATAATTGAAGTAAATACAGGCTATTAGGTGAGATGCTGCTTGTAATCTTCTTCCAAATGGCAAATGCATCTGTTTTATGTAGGCATACGTTTTAGTGTTTTTTAGCCTACCATTATTATAATTCTGTGCATCAAAACACCTCAATTTTCCTCAAAATAACAATGTTTGCTTGCAATACAGTTGATCAACCACTAGAAGTTCTGAGTATGCATGGCCTTAGATATGCATGGAGATACAGTTGAAGTCGGAAGTTACATACACATAGCCGAATACATTTAAACTCAGTTTCACTATTCTGACATTTAATACAAGTAAAAATTCCCTGTCTTAGGTCAGTTAGGATCACCATTTTATTTAAATAATGTGAAATGTCAGAATAGTAGTAGAGAGAATGATTTATTTCAGGTTTTATTTCTTTCATCACATTCCCAGTGGGTCAGAAGTTTACATACACTCAATTAGTATTTGTTAGTATTGCCTTTAAATTGTTTAACTTGGGTCAAAGTTTCAGGTAGCCTTCCACAAGCTTCCCACAGTAAGTTGGGTGAATTTTGGCACATTCCTCCTGACAGAGCTGGTGTAACGGAGTCAGGTTTGTAGGCCTGCTTGCACACGTTTTTCAGTTCTGCCCATACATTTTCTATGGGATTGAGGTCAGGGATTTGTGATGGCCACTCCAATATCTTGACTTTGTTGTTAAGCCATTTTGCCACAACTTTGGAAGTATGCTTGGGGTCATTGTCCATTTGGAAGACCCATTTGCGACAAGCTTTAACTTCCTGACTGATGTCTTGAAATGTTGCTTCAATATATCCACATAGTTTTCCTGTCTTATGATGCACTGTTTTTGAATAGTGCACACAGTCCCTCCTGCAGCAAAGCACCCCACAACACGATGCTGCCACCCGTGCTTCTTGGTTGGGATGGTGTTCTTCGGGTGCAAGCCTTCCCCTTTTTCCTCCAAACATAATGATGATCATTATGAGCCAAACAGTTCTTTTTTGTTTCATCAGACCAGAGGATATTTGCGCCAAAAAGCACGATCTTGGTCTCCATGTGCAGTTGCAAACTGTAGTCTGGCTTTTTTAGTGGCGGTTTTGGAGCAGTGCTTTTCCTTGCTGAGCGGCCTTTCAGGTTGTCGACTCGTTTACTCTGGGATATAGATATCTTTGTTACCTGTTTCCTCACGCATCTTCACAAGGTCCTTTGCTGTTGTTCTGGATTGATTTGCACTTTTCGCACCAAAGCACGTTCATCTCTAGGAGACAGAACGCGTCTCCTTCCTGAGCGTATGACGGCTACGTGGTCCCATGGTGTTTATACTTGCGTACTATGGTTTGTACAGATGAACGTGGTACCTTCAGGCGTTTGGATTACTCCCAATGATGAAACTAGACTGTGGAGTCTACAATTATTTTTCTGAGGTCTTGGCTGATTTTTAAATATTTTCCCATGATTTCAAGCAAAGAGGCACCGAGTTTGAAGGTAGGCCTTGAAATGCATCCACAGGTACACTCCAATTGACTCAAATGATGTCAATTAGCCTATCAGAAGCTTCTAAAGCGATGACATCATTTTCTGGTATTTTCCAAGCTGTTTAAAAGCAAGTCAATTTAGTGTGTAAACTCTGACCCACTGGAATTGTGATACAGTGAATGGTAAGTGAAATAATCTTCCTAAACAATTGTTGGAAATGACTTGTGTCAATGCATAAAGTATATGTCCTAACCGACTGTCCAAACTTATAGTTTGTTAACAACGAAATTTGTGAGTGGTTAAATAAATTTAAAGTTTTATGAACTCAATAATGACTCCAACCTAAGTGTTTGTAAAATTCCGACTTCAACTCCACACACTTTCCTGTCAAGTTCAAAATGGATAAATACGAACTTTTATAGGAAAACTGGCACACGTGAGATTTAATCTTTTTTGTCCACATGCACCTTTGTCCACATAAATGAGGCCCTGCGATGTTTTGCCCCGAGAAGAAGCACAGCAGGGTAAATCCAGTGTGTGTGCGTGTGTATACACTTGCTTGCGTTTGCATGTGTGTTGGTGTGAGTTTAGCTTTCATATAAGCACTCTTGGCACTTAAAGCCATTATTTCACTGCAGGTACTCCAATTTAATTATTTAATCAGCACGTACCTCCACAATGATAGGTTGGCTGCACAGTGGAGCTCATTAGAAGTACTCCGGCTCTTTTTAAACACCAACTGAGTAATGAAATGCTTGATCAAATCCTCAAGAACCTCAAGTGTTTTCTAATGTTGAATGCATACCAAATGGAACCCTATTCCCTTTATAGTGCAGTACCTTTGCCCAGCACGCATAGGGCTAAAAAGTAGTGCACTATATAGGGAAAGGGGTGCCATTTGGGATGCAATTTGTGTCGCAGGTTCTTTATTGACTAGATTAGTGGATTTAAAGCTACATTCAGTTCATTCTCATTTTGACAGAATGTAAGGAGAGGGTTGGTTTCCCACATGTGTGTGTGAACCTGTATCCATACATAGCATGCATAACAGGCTATTATGATGTATGAAAATGATGGCATCTGAGCAACATCAGGTGTCTTGTCATACAATTAGGCCTACCTTTTTCTCATTTGATTTAAGGGGTTTGGTTATTGAATCAGTACATTAGGCTATTATACATGAAACCGGAGTAGCATTAAACAAATAATAACAAATMGTCACATTTAATATAGGCCAATACAAATCAATTCACCAAATGTATGAAATTGAAGTTGATGTCTCCAGAGCTCACCTGTCGACTGCTATTGCGCTCATTGAATAGATGCTTGAAAACACTGCTGTGACTGGGAAAAAGTTGTGGAACTTGCAGTATGATTCTCCAAAGTACCAATTGCCGTGAGCAGCATATATGAAATTAATCAACGTGTTGAACGCGGCCATTGAGGCGTCAGAGAAAGCCAAGTTGAGTAAAAAGTAGTTTGTCACGGTCCGCATCCTCTTGTGCGCCAATACGATCCAAATCACTATCAGGTTGCCAAAAACTGCCACGGCGAGCACAAGGCTGTACGCGACCGACCATAGCACGATGCGCCAAGGCGGTTGTACAAACTGATTTGTAAAGGTCCTAGTTGTGTTTGATCCGTTGTTTGCCGCAGCCATTCCTCTAGTTACCCTGCCGATATTTACTTGGATTCAATGCCTGGAGGTGGCAGCAGTTGAATTGGCACACACCTTCGCAGCGCACCAAAACGCGCAAGTGCTCTGCTCAATACGGTCACGTTAAGTCCCTCGTCATTTATATTGTTGTTCCCGTCAATACAGGGCCAACGCGTTTGGGAGACAGTCGTGACAACTCCAATAAATAATTGACACTTGAAGAGCGCGGAACTTCTGATCTACATGATAGAGTACTACTTAAATAGGCTACCGATTATTTTCGAACAGTTCTTTGGAAACAGATTATCCTTTGTTTTCGCTACGCATAAGTGAACGTATCCTAGAGATCTGCGCAGCAGTAGGATCCAAAGGGATGGACTGCGCTGAGTCGTGCGCTGCGCGTAGGGAATCAATCAGGTGTTGTTCCATTTAAATTCCCTCACGTCACACTCCACTCCCCTTTCTAATAACAACCTGTCATTCACTTGAACTGTAGACCGTTCAGCTACGCTTTCATACAAACGAGACATAAACATATGGCAAGCATGGAGTTTGATGGCGAGTCACTTATAAATGCCTTACATAATCACGATGAACGACATGCACGCATCAGGCACTGATTAAAGGCCTGCCACATCTGTTGCCTCCATTGACTGAGTCGTTCATTTCACTCATGGTACATCTCCGTGATCAAAGGGCCTTTGTCATTGTCACTGCAAGTATTGAAAATATACGTTTATTAAACAGTCATATTTGATAAATGTGTCTAGTATCTCCGAAATGTGTTGTTTTTACCCTAAATAACTCTTAATTCCCAAGATCGATTTTCAATAGATGGATCTGCCAAGGCCTTACCACCAACATGAGTGCAGTTCCCAATAGGCCTATGTCAACCTTTTCGGGATGGACTGACTCTATGATCGTAATGCACTCTTTCAAAACAATCAATCGAACTTTCAAGGTACCAAACCAATATGTATTTTTGAAGCTTCAGCTCTGGAGTTGTGACTTATTACCTTCTATCTCATAATAAAAGTCACATTATCTGAAAGCTACACAGCCTCCCTCGATATTCAACAGCATCCAAACCACCAAGCGTCCTCATTTGTGTCACCTAAGCAGCGTGGAAAGGACAGAGGGCGCTTCATCCCAAACGGCACCCCATTCCCATTATAGTGAATAGCTTTGGGTGCTCTGGTCAATAGTGGTGCACTATGGAATAGGGTGCTATTTGGGACACGCATAGGGGCAGGTGGGAAAGTGCCTTTTATCCACTGATCCACATGCTCAGTATAAAAAGTAGAAAAGATGACGCCACGCCGACGTTAAGACATTAATGTTCCCGACCACAGGTGTTCACTGCAGAGGGAGTCCTGCCAATTAGGCTTCTCTCTCCCCTTCTCCTGGTGGGTTCCCCTAGCAATTATGCAGGATTACACCTGATGGGTTCCCCTGGCAATTAGGCAGGATTACACCTGATGTGCCCCTTTTAATGAGTTATATAACTGTCTGTGCTCCTTCSTAGCTGGATTACTTATGGGGAGCTGAAAGGGCCATCTTGTGGTGGTGTGGGAATAGAGTGGGGTGACTTGCACGCACACAGACGTGCACACACACACACCGGCCCAACAGAAAAATGGAAGCTATTCTATTGTATAGTATTCTATTACATTCCATTCTCTGAAATGGAAAGATGGAACAGTTCAAATCTCTCACACATTCCTATACTTTACACAAAAGCCCTAAAAAGGCAATACATAGACATTGAGCATCCTAATAGTTGTATATCTATCCTCTCTTGCCCTCTTTTTCCAACGCATAATACAATGCAAAACTTAACCATAAGGCTCTGCTCTGTTTATAATGGCTTAATCTATTCCTCAACTATTCTTAATGTCTGTCATTCTGCAGATTGCGACAGCAGGGGAGATGAGTCTGATTCTGTTTGACAGAGTGGTTTCACACAATGACCYTTCAATCGGTTCTTTCAGMCCACCTGGTATAAGTGGCGTGGTCTATCATGGGAGAACGATAGCTAGCCTTGGGAGAAAATGGAGTTACCATAGCCTTTGACCTGCCTCATTTCTAGAACTGTGTAGGAGAGGTGTAGAGATTAGTCTCTCACCAATGGGATGTTAATAAATGTATGTCGGTTGGGATGTTTGCTAAATGGCATACAATGAGTGTACAAAACATTAGGAACACCTGCTCTTTCCATGACAGACTGACCAGGTGAATCCAGGTGAAAGCTATGATCCCTAATTGATGTCACCTGTTAAACTCACTTCAWTCAGTGTAGATGAAGGGGAGGAGACAGGTTAAAGGAGGATTTTTAAGCTTTGAGACAATTGAGACATTTTTATTTTACCTTTTATTTATACAGGTTTTTTCTCATTGAGATAATATCTCTTTTCCAAGAGAGACCTGGTCCAATAGCAGCAGGGGGAACAACGTTTCAGACAAAACGACTTGCATACACTAACACAACATTAAACAAAACTATAAACACACATACAGTACAACAATTACATATTACATTAAACACAAACATCTTGACTAAAAACAGCTAGCCTAAAAACAATTACACTCTTCTACGATATATACATCGATCAAGTGTTTAAACTCCACCAACYKAACTAGATCATCACATTTTAAAATGTTCAGGAGAGAATTCCAGGACCACGGTGCTAAGTAACTAAAACTATTTCTACCATGACCTGTTCTAATATTTGGTACTGTTAGAAGCAAATCAGAATGGGACCGTAATTGATATTTATTTACTGACCTGACTAAAAAAGAACAGAGATAAAATTGCATTTTACCCAATATGGCCTTATAAATCAGTGTATACCAGTGTTTAAGCCTACGCGAGGTCAATTATTGTAGAGATCACGATGATGTGTTAGACGTTTCTGATTTTGTAATGAACCTGAGGGCTGTATGATACACTGAATCAAGTGCTCTCAGGGTCGTGGCTGAGGCCTGCATATATATATATATATAACATCTTTAAAATCTAAAACCGACAGTAATGTACATCGTACCAGCTTCTTCCTGGCCTCAAAAGAAAAACAAGCCTTATGCTGGTAATAAAATCCTATTTTCAGTTTGAGCTTCCTTGTCAAGTTCTCTACATGCACAGCTTCAATAGATTTATTTTTTCTTTCCCCTAATTGTCATCTGACCCTTTTTGTTGAAGATGAACCCACACACCCAAATATTTGTACACTTTAACTTGCTCTATAGTATGTCCAGCCAATGTAGCAATGACATGATTTTCACATGGATTGTGTATGTGTGCTATTCATAGGGTCAATGGGCAAGACAAAAGATTTAAGTGCCTTTGAAAGTTTGTGTTGGGAACTGCAACGCTGCTGGGTTTTTCACGCTCAACAGTTTCCCCTGTGTATCAAGAATGGTCCACCACCTGAAGGYCATCCGGCCAACTTGACACAACTGTGGGAAGCATCAACATGAGCCAGCATCCCTGTGGAATGCTTTCGATACCGCGTAGAGTCCATGCCCTGACGAATTGAGTCTGTTCTGAGGGCAAAAGGGGGTGCAACTCAATATTTGGAAGGTGTTCCTAATGTTTTGTACACTCAGTGGATATGCTATATACAGTGCATTTGGAAAGTATTCAGACCCCTTGACTTTTTCCAAATTGTTACGTTACAGCCTTATTCTCAAATGGATTAAAAAATATATATATATGTATTTCCCTCATCAATCTACACACAATACCCCATAATACCCCACTGTTAGCTTGTTAGCATCGGCCTGCTAACTGTCTGAATCGCCGTGTCCCCAGTCAGCCCAACCACTCACTGGACCCATATGTTCACTTGGCTACGCATGCCTCTCTCTCTAATATCAATATGCCTTGTCCATTACTGTCCTGGTTAGTGATTACTGTCTTATTTCACTGTAGAGCATCTAGCCCTGCTCAATATGCCTTTACCAACCATGTTGTTCCACCTCCTACATATGCGATGACATCACCTGGTTTAAACGTCTCTAGAGACTATATATCTCATCATTACTCAATGCCTAGGTTTACCTCCAATGTACTCACATCCTACCTTACATTTGTCTGTACACTATGCCTTGAATCTAAGGCTATCGTGCCAAGAAACCTGCTCCTTTTACTCTCTGTTCCGAACGTGCTAGACGGCCAGTTCGTATAGCCTTTAGCCGTACCCTTATCCTACTTCTCCTCTGTTCCTCTGGTGATGTAGAGGTTAATCCAGGTCCTGCAGTGCCTAGCTCCACTCCCCAGGTGCTCTCATTTGTTGATTTCTGTAACCGTAAAAGCCTTGGTTTCATGCATGTTAACATTAGAAGCCTACTCCCTAAGTTTATTTTACTCACTGCTTTAGCACACTCTGCCAACCCGGATGTCTTAGCCGTGTCTGAATCCTGGTTTAGGAAAACCACCAAAAACCTCCATTGCTAACTACAATGTTTCCCGCCAAGATAGAACTGCCAAAGGGGGCGGTGTTGCAATCTACTGCAAAGATAGCCTGCAGAGTTTTGCATTACTATCCAAGTCTGTACCCAAACAATTCAAGCTTTTACTTCTAAAAATTCACCTTTCCAGAAACAAGTCTCTCACTGTTGCTGCTTGCTATAGACCTCCCTCTGCCCCCAGCTGTGCCCTCGATACCATATGTGAATTGATTGCCCCCCCATCTATCTTCTGAGCTTGTGATACTAGGTGACCTAAACTGGGACATGCTTAACACCCCGGCCATCCTACAATCTAAGCTTGATGCCCTCAATCTCACACAAATTATCAATGAACCTACCAGGTACAACCCCAAATCTGTAAACACGGGCACCCTCATAGATATCATCCTAACTAACTCGCCTTCCAAATACACCTCTGCTGTTTTCAATCAAGATCTCAGCAATCACTGCCTCATTGCCTGCATCCGTAATGGGTCTGCGACCAAACGACCACCCCTCATCACTGTCAAATGCTCCCTAAAACACTTCTGCGAGCAGGCCTTTCTAATCGACCTGGCCGGGGTATCCTGGAATGACATTGACCTCATCCCGTCAGTAGATGATGCCTGGCTATTCTTTAAAAGTGCCTTCCTCATCATCTTAAATAAGCATGCCCCATTCACAAAATGTAGAACTAGGAATAGATATAGTCCTTGGTTCACTCCAGACCGGTCTGCCCTTGACCAGCACAAAAAATCCTGTGGCGTTCTGCATTAGCATCGAATAGCCCCCGTGATATGCAACTTTTCAGGGAAGTTAGGAACAAATATACACAGGTAGTTAGGAAAGCTAAGGCTAGCTTTTTCAAACAGAAATTTGCATCCTGTAGTACGAACTCAAAAGTTCTGGGACACTAAAGTCCATGGAGAATAAGAGTACCTCCTCCCAGCTGCCCACTGCTCTGAGGCTAGGAAACACTGTTACCACCGATAAATCCACTATAATTGAGAATTTCAATAAGCATTTCTCTACGGCTGGCCATGCTTTCCACCTGGCTACCCCTACACCGGTCAACTGCCCGGCACCCTCCACAGCAACCCGCCAAAGCCCCCACCATTTCTCCTTCACCCAAATCCAGATAGCTGATGTTCTGAAAGAGCTGCAAAATCTGGACCCCCACAATTCAGCCGGGCTAGYCAATCTGGACCCTCTCTTTCTAAAATTATCTGCGGAAATTGTTGCAATCCCTATTACTAGCCGGTTCAACCTCTCATATCATCTGAGATTCCCAAAGATTGGAAAGCTGCCGCGGTCATCCCCCTCTTCAAAGGGGGTGACACTCTAGACCCAAACTGCTACAGACCTATATATATCCTACCCTGTCTTTCTAAGGTCTTCGAAAGCCAAGTTAACAGATCACCGACCATTTCGAATCCCACCGTACCTTCTCTGCTATGCAATCTGGTTTCATGACTGGTCATGGGTGCACCTCAGGCACGCTCAAGGTCCTAAACGACATCATAACCGCCATCGATAAGAGACATTACTGTGCAGCCGTATTCATCGACCTGGCCAAGGCTTTCGACTCTGTCAATTACCACATTCTTATTGGCAGACTCGACAGCCTTGGTTTCTCAAATGATTGCATCGCCTGGTTTACCAACTACTTCTCTGATAGAGTTCAGTGTGTCAAATCGGAGGGCCTGTTGTCCGGACCACTGGCAGTCTCTATGGGGGTGCCACAGGGTTCAATTCTCGGGCCGACTCTCTTCTCTGTATACATCAATGATGTCGCTCTTGCTGCTGGTGATACTCTGATCCACCTCTACGTAGACAACACCATTCTGTATACTTCTGGCCCCTCATTGGACACTGTGTTAACTAACCTCCAGACGAGCTTCAATGCCATACAACTCTCCTTTCGTGGCCTCCAACTGCTCTTAAATGCAATTAAAAATCAATGCATGCTATTCAATCGATCACTGCCCGCACCTGCTCGCCCGTCCAGCATCACTACTCTGGACGGTTCTGACTTGGAATACGTGGACAACTACAAATACCTAGGTGTTTGGTTAGACTGTAAACTATCCTTCCAGACTCACATTAAGCATCTCCAATCCAACATTAAATCTAGAATCGGCTTCCTATATCGCAACAAAGCATCATTCACTCATGCTGCCAAACATACCCTCGTAAAACTGACCATCCTACCGATCCTCGACTTCGGTGATGTCATCTATAAAATAGCCTCAAACTCTACTCAACAAATTGGATGCAGTCTATCACAGTGCCAACTGTTTTGTCACCAAAGCCCCATATACTACCCACCATTGCGACTTGTACGCTCTTGTTGGTTGGCCCTCGCTTCATACTCATCGCCAAACCCACTGGCTACAGGTTATCTACAAGCCTCTGCTAGGTAAAGCCCCGCCTTATCTCAGCTCACTGGTCACCATAGCAGCACCCACTCATAGCATGCGCTCCAGCAGGTATATCTCACTGGTCACCCCCAAAGCCAATTCCTCCTTTGGTCATCTTTCCTTCCAGTTCTCTGCTGCCAATGACTGGAACGAACTGCAAAAATCTCTGAAGCTGGAGACTCATATATCCCTCACTAACTTTAAGCACCAGCAGTCAGAGCAGCTCACAGATCACTGCACCTGTACATAGCCCATCTGTAAACATCCCATCTATCTACCTACCTCATCCCCATACTGTATTTATTTATTTATCTTGCTCCTTTGCACCCCAGTATCTCTACTTGCACATTCATCTCTACACATTCTACCATTCCATTGTTTAATTGCTATAATGTTAATTACTTTCCACCTGGCCTATTTATTGGCTTAACTCCCTTATCTTACCTCATTTGCACACACCTGTATATAGACTTTTTGTTTTCTTTTGTTCTACTGTGATTATTGACTGTATGTTTTGTTTATTCCACGCGTAACTTGTTTTATGTGTCGAACTGCTTTGCTTTATTCTTGGCCAGGTCGCAGTTGCAAATGAGAACTTGTTTCTCAACTAGCCACCTGGTTAATAAAGGTGAAATAAAAAAAATAAAAAAAATAATGACAATGCAAAAACAGTTTTTTTTATCAAATTTGGCAAATTATATATAAACCCCCCCCCCCCCTGAAATATTACATTTACATAAGCATTCAGACCCTATCGTACTTTGTTGAAGCACCTTTGGCAGTGATGAAAGCCTCGAGTCAAATCAAATGTTATTAGTCACATGTGCCGAATACAACAGGTGTAGACCTACAGTGAAATGCTTACTTACGAGCCCCTAACCAACAATGCAGTTTAAAAAAATACGGATAAGAAATAAAAGTAACAAGTAATTAAAGAGGAGCAGTAAAATAACAATAGCGAGACAATATACAGGGGGGTACCGGTACAGAGTCAATGTGCTGGGGCACCGGTTAGTTGTACATGTTGGTAGAGTTATTAAAGTGACTATGCATAGATGATAACAACAGAGAGTAGCAGCGGTGTAAAAGGGGGAGAGGGTCAATGCAAATAGTCTGGGTAGCCATTTGATTAGGTGTTCAGGAGTCTTATGGCTTGGGGGAAGCTGTTTAGAAGCCTCTTGGACCTAGACTTGGCGCTCTGGTACCGCTTGCCATGCGGTAGCAGAGAGAACAGTCTATGACTAGGGTGGCTGGAGTCTTTGACAATTTTCAGGGCCTTCCTCTGACACTGCCTGGTATAGAGGTCCTGGATGGCAGGAATCTTGGCCCCAGTGATGTACTGGGCCGTTCACACTACCCTCTGTATTGCCTTGCAGTCAGAGACCGAGCAGTTTCCATACCAGGCAGTGATGCAACTAGTCAGGATGGTGCAGCTGTAGAACCTTTTGCGGATCTGAGGACCCATGCCAAATCTTTTCAGTCTCCTGATGGGGAATAGGTTTTGTCATGCCCTCTTCACGGCTGTCTTGGTGTGTATGGACCATGTTAGTTTGTTGGTGATGTGGACACCAAGGAACTTGAAGCTCTCAACATCCTCCACTGCAGCACCGTCGATGAGAATGAGGGTGTGCTCTGTCCTCTTTTTCCTGTAGTCCACAATCATCTCCTTTGTCTTGATCACAGTGAGGGAGAGGTTGCTGTCCTGGCTCCACACGGCCAGGTCTCATCGTTGTCGGTGATCAGGCCTACCACTGTTGTGCCAACGGCAAACTTAATGATGGTGTTCGAGTCGTGCCTGGCTGTGCAGTCATGAGTGAACAGGGAGTACAGGAGGGGACTGAGCACGCACCCCTGAGTGGCCCCTGTGTTGAGGATGTGTTGTTACCTACCCTTACCACCTGGAGGCGGCCCGTTAGGAAGTCCAGGATCCAGTTGCAGAGGGAGGTGTTTAGTCCCAGTGTCCTTAGCTTGTTGATGAGCTTTGAGGGCACTGTGGTGTTGAATGCTGAGCTGTAGTCAATGAATAGCATTCTCACATAGGTGTTCCTTTTGTCCAGGTGGAAAAGGGAAATGTGGAGTGCAATAGAGATTGCATCATCTGTGGATCTGTTGGGGCAGTATGCAAAWTGGAGTGGGTCTAGGGCTTTTGGGATAATGGTGTTGATGTGAGGCATGACCAGCCTTTCAGGAGCACTTCATGGCTACAGATGTGAGTGCTACTGGTCGGTAGTCATTTAGGCAGGTTACCTTAGTGTTCTTGGCACAGGCACCATGTTGGTCTGCTTAAAACATATTGGTATTACAAACTCGGACAGGGAGAGTTGAAAATGTCAGTGAAGACACTTGCCAGTTGGTCAGCGCATGCTCTCAGTACACGTCCTGGTAATCCATCTGGCCCTGCGGCCTTGTGAATGTTGACCTGTTTAAAGGTCTTACTCACATCGGCCGCGGAGAGAGTGATCACACAGTCTTCCGGAACGGCTGGTGCTCCCATGCATATTTCAGTGTTATTTGCCTCGAAACGAGCATAGAAGTAGTTTAGCTCATCTGGGCGGCTCGTATCATTGGGAAGCTCTTAGTTGTTCCCTTTGTAGTCTGTAATGGTTTGCCAGCCCTGCCACATCCGACGAGCGTCAGAGCCGGTGTAGTACGATTCGATCTTAGTCCTGTATTGATGTTTTGCCTGTTTGATGGTTCATCGGAGGGCATAGCGGGATTTCTTATAAGCTTCCGGGATAGAGTGCCGCTCCTTCAAAGATAGAGTGCCGCTCCTTCAAAGCAGCAGCTCTAGCCTTTAGCTCAGTGCGGATGTTGCCTGTAATCCATGGCTTCTGGTTGGGGTATGTATGTACGATCACTGTGGGGACAATGTCATCGATGCACTTATTGATGAAGCCAATGACTGATGTGGTGTACTCCTCAATGCCATCGGAGGAATCCCAGAACATATTCCAGTCTGTGCTAGCAAAACAGTTCTGTAGCTTAGCATCTGCTTCATCTGACCACCTTTTTGTTGATTTAGTCACTGGTGCTTCCTGCTTTAATTTTTGCTTGTAAGCAGGAATCTGGAGGATAGAATTATAGTCAGATTTGCCAAATGGAGGGCGAGGGAGAGCTTTGTACGCGTCTCTGTGTGGAGTAAAGGTGGTCCAGAGTTTTTTTTTCCCTCTGGTTGCACATTTAAAGAAATTTGGAAAAACGGATTTAAGTTTCCCTGCATTAAAGTCGCCGGGTATTAGGAGCACCACCTCTAGGTGAGCGTTTTCTTGTTTGCTTATGGCGGAATACAGCTCATTCAATGCTGTCTTAGTGCCAGTCTCTGACTGTGGTGGTATGTAAACAGCTATGAAAAATACTGATCAACTCTGTAGGTAGATAGTGTGGTCTACAGCTTATCATGAGATACTCTACCTCAGGCGAGCAATAGCTCGAGACTTCCTTAAATATCGGGCACCAGCTGTTATTTACAAAAATACATAGTCTGCCGCACCTTGTCTTACCAGTCGCCGCTGTTCTATCCTGCCGGTACAGCGTTTAACCAGCCAGCTGTATGTTGATAGGGTCGTCGGTCAGCCACGACTCTGTGTAGCATAGGATATTACAGTTTTGAATGTCCCGTTGGTAGTTTAATCTTTCATGTAGGTCATCGATTGTATTTTCCAAAGATTGCACGTTTGCTAGCAGAATGGAAGGATGTGGTGGTTTATTCGATCGCCTACGAATTCTCAGAAGGCAGCCCGCCCTCTGGCCCCTTTTTCTCCGCCTCATCTTCACGCAAATCATGGGGATCTGGGCCTGTTCCTGAGAAGGAGTATATTGTTCGCGTCGGGCTCGTCAGACTCATTAAAGGGAAAAAAGGATTCTGCCAGTCCGTGGTTGGTAATCGCAGTCCTGATGTCCAGAAATTATTTTCGGTCATAAGAGACGGTAGTGGGAACATTATGTTCAAAATAAGTTTAAAAAAACAAGTTACAAACAACGCAAAAAAACAAAACAAAAATCACAATCTGTTGGGGACACGTAAAACGTCTGCCGCCTTTTCCGGCACCATTTTATTGAACAGGAGGACAAATAATCTTGGGTATGATGCTACAAGCTTGGCACACCTGTATTTGGGGAGTTTCTCCCATTCTCTACAGATTATCTCGAACTCTGTGAAGTTGGATGGGGAGCGTTGCTAAACAGCTATTTTCAGGTCTCTCCAGAGATGTTCAATAGGGTTTAATTCCGGACACTGGCTGGGCCACTCAAGGACATTCAGAGACTTGTCCTGAAGCCACTCCTGCGTTGTCTTGGCTGTGTGCAGGGTCGTTGTCCTGTTGGAAAGTGAARCTTTGCCTCAGTCTGAGGTCCTGAGCCCTCTGGAGCAGGTTTTCATCAAGGATCTCTCTGTACTTTGCTCCGTTCTTCTTTCCCTCAATCCTGACAAGTCTCCCAGTCCCTTCCGCTGAAAAACATCCCCACAGCATGATGCTGCCACCACCATGCTTCACCGTAGGGATGGTGCCAGGCTTCCTCCAGATGTGACACTTGGCATTCAGGCCAAATAGTTCAATCTTGGTTTCATTAGACCAGAGAATCTTGTTTCTCATGGTCCGAGAGTCATTTTGGTGCCTTTTGGCAAACTCAAAGCAGGCTGTCATGTGCCTTTTACTGAGGAGTGGCTTTCGTCTGGCCACTCTACCATAAGGGCTTGATTGGTGGAGTGCTGCAGAGGTAGTTGTCCTTCTGGAAGGTTCTCCCATCTCCACAGAGTAACTCTGGAGCTCTTTCAGAGTGACCATCGGGTTCTTGGTCACATCCCTTACCAAGGCCCTTCTCCCCCGATTGCTCAGTTTGGTCGGGCGGCCAGCTCAAGGAAGAGTATTGGTGGTTCCAAACTTCTTCCAATTAAGAATGACGGAGGCCACTGTGTTCTTGGGGACCTTCAATGCTGCAGACATTTTTTGGTACCCTTTCCTTGATCTGTGCCTCGACACAATCCTGTCTCGGAGCTCTACAGACAATTCCTTTGACCTCATGGCTTGGTTTTTGTCTGACATGCACTGTCAATTGTGGGACTGTTTGTAGAAAGGTGTTTTTCTTTTCTAAATCATGTCCAATCAATTGAATTTACCACAGGTGGACTCCAGTCAAGTTGTAGAAACAGCTCAAGGATGGTCAATGGAAACAGGATGCACCTGAACTCAATTTTGAGTCTCATAGCAAAGGGTCTGAATACTTCTTTAAATAAAGRATTTATGTTTTTTATTTAATACATTTGCGAAAATGTCTAAAACAGTTTTAGATTTATCATTATTWGTTATTGTGTGTAGATTGAGGAACGCTTTTTATTTCATCCATTTTAGAATAAGGCTGTAACAAAGTGGAAAAAGGGAAGGGTTCTGAATACTTCATGAATGCAGCACCAATAGAGATTTTGGAAGCCACCCTTTGCCTTGATGACAGCTTTGCACARTCTTGGCATTCTCTCAACCAGCTTCACCTGAAATGCTTTTCCAACCGTCTTGAAGGAATATGTTGAGCACTTGTTGGCTGCTTTTCCTTCACTCTGCAGTCAAACTCATCCCAAACCATCTCATCTGGTTGAGGTCGGGTGATTGTGGAGGCCAGGTCATCTGATGCAGCACTCTAACGCTCTCCTTCTTGGTCAAATAGCCCTTACATAGCCTGGATGTGTGTTTTGGGTCATTGTCCTGTTAAAAAACAAATGATAGTCTCACTAACTGCAATCCAGATGGGATGGCGTATCACTGCAGAATGCTGTGGTAGTCATGCTAGTTAAGTGTGCCTTGAATTCTAAATTAATCAGACAGTGTCACCAGCAAAGCACCATCACACCTCCTTCATGCTTCACGGTGGGAATCACACATGTGGAGATCATCCTTTCACCTACTCTGCGTCTCAAAGACACAGCGGTAGGAACCAAACATCTGATATTTGGAATCATCAGACCAAAGGACAGATTTCCACCGGTCTAATGTCCATTGCTTGTGTTTTTTGGCCCAAGCAAGTCTCTTCTTATTATTGGTGTCCTTTAGTAGTGGTTTATTTGCAGCAGTTTGACCATGAAGGCCTGATTCACACAGTCTCCTCTGAACAGTTGATGTTGAGATGTGTCCGTTACTTGAATAATGTGAAGCATTTATTTGGGCTGCAATCTGAGGTACAGTTAACTCTAATGAACGTATCCTCTGCAGCAGAGGTAACTCTGGATTTTCCTTTCCTGAGAGCCAGATTCATCATAGAGCTTAATGGTTTTGCGACTGCACTTGATGAAACTTTCAAAGTTCTTGAAATTTTCCGGCTTGACTGACCTTCATGTCTTAAATTAATGATGGACTGTTATTTCTCTTTGCTTATTTGAGCTGTTCTTGCCATAATATGGACTTGGTATTTTACCAAGTAGAGCTATCTTCTGTATACCACCCCTACCTTGTCCCAACACAACTGATTGGCTCAAACGCATTAAGAAGGAAAGAAATTACACAAAATGTACTTTTAACAAGGCACACCTGCTAATTGAACTGCATTCCAGTTGACTACCTCATGAATCTGGTTGAGAGAATMCCAAAACTCTGCGAAGCTGTCATCAAGGCAAAGGGTGGCTACTTTGAAGAATCTGAAATATAAAATATATTTGATTTGATTAACACTTTTTTGGTTACTACATGATTCCATATGTGTTACAATGTAGAAACTAGTAAAAATAAAGAAAATCCCTTGAATGAGTAGGTATGTCCAAACTTTTGACTGGTACTGTATATATACACTGAGTGTACAAGTCATTAGCAACACCTTCCTAATATTGAGTTTGCACCCCTTTTTTGTTCTCAGAACAGACTAAATTGGTTGGGACATGGACTTTACAATTTGTCAAACGTTCCACAGGGATGTTGTCCCATGTTTATTTATTTTTATTCCAGACWCTGAAATTGCTCCTTCTGATATTTCTTTATTTGTACTCTTGTATGTGTGTATTTTCTTGTATCACTAGGTGTTGTTACTGCACGTTGSAACTAGAAGCAGGAGAATTTCTCTGCACCTGTTATAACATCTGCAAATCTGTGTACACGACCAATAAACTTTGATTWGATTTTTGTGTGTGTCCAGACCAATTAGATTCATGGAAATCACAGGTTACGCGGGCCGGGCATGACGCACGTCTACAAAGAAAGCAGAGTGCTTTCCATGGGTCAACCGCAATTCTTCACTTTCCATGGGGCAACCAGAGCAGGCTCAGCTTGCCCGGCTGCCATAAATTGTCCACTTTCACGTACACAACGGGGATGAACCAGAAAGATCAGTTTTAGGCTAGACCTACTGGAATTCTTTACAGTTTTATTGTTTTCCTAAATGTTCAGTTCACTTGCCTCAGGCAARAGGGCAACCCATGAGGTTCCTGCTACAAGTAGGTTCTGAGTTTTACCTAGTTACATCAGGAAGAAGCGATCTCTGTYGTGCCACCTCTGCTCCTAGTCTCTCCTCTCCTGTTTGAGTCTTATGTGTGATTGACTGACCCAACAGGATTAGTGGGCTAATTACAGCTTTTGAGAAAGAGAGAGAGAGTGGTGGAGACGAAAGGAAGATGGAAAAGGAGGACAAAAAGGAGGACAAAACAGGCGAAGAGGGAGGGCAATGAGGAAGAAAATTTAGGAACACATTAGAGGTACAACACACCCACTTTAGAATGTTATTAGTTGACACAGGGAAAACTTTATTTTACGGTATAGACATTAGCAAGAATTTACTCCAAATTACACTAAAAAGATAATTACATAGTAAAAAGCTATGAATTACAAGCACCAGTAGATTAAGATGCGTCAATTGCTGACTTTGCATTGGTGTGGGACTGCAGTTGTCTAAAACTGGCCTTTCTCTTCCATCCCTTCCTTTCCCCCAACCCCACTAACCTTCCTTTCCACCACCACCCACTAACCTTCTCTTTCTCATCCATCCCTTCCTCTACCCCCACAAACCTTGCACCTAACAACTTATGAAAAATGTATGATGATGGCTCAGATCACAATCAATGTCTTACCTCTCTCTCTCTGTCTCTCTCTCTTTCTCTCTGGGAGACTCAGCACTTCGTACTGCAGTGGTCCAGGACCAGCAGAGGGAGTTCCTATTACATCATAAATGTTGCTAACTGAAATCTGATCTGAGAATAACATTAACGGGAAGGAGGCACCAGGAAGAGGGGAAAGGAAAGAAGGGCGGGATAGATCAAAAAGTTCCGTCTGTGAAAATTGTGGATTTGCTAAGGGCGTGGTCTGTTGTGGTGTGTCTTTGCACACCCTTGCGAGTGTTTGCGTGGTGTGTGTGTCAGGTCTTTCTTGCCTCTGGCATTGAATAGTCCTGGTGTAGTGCCTGGTTTGCTTTGTTTACAGATTGTGAAATTTGGCTCACTTATGGGCGGGCTYGTTGAAAAGTTCAAAGGTTGATGACTGCTCAGTATAACTTGGGAGACTAGTCTCAGCCAGGGAAGGAACTTTCACCCACACCACACGGTAAGACTGCTAGCCTTACACTTTTCTCTATACCATGTCTAGAGTTCTTACCTGTCTCTCATATGGATTCCTTTGGATGTTAGTGATTGAGTGTGAGTGTGTGTGTATACTCGCACAGCTGGTGTCTGGGTTTGACTGCACACTTGTTTGTGGGAGGGGTGTTTTTGTATACATACTATATGTGTGCCTTGAAGTGCAGAAACTGAGTGGGTGGAAAACACATWCTGGTATATCAGCTGTTYCATTTCCTGCTTGCCTGTTTGTCCGGAATTTAGATTTCCCTTGCTCTCTGGCACAGTGAAGACAAACAAAGTGGGTCTGTTCATATGACAYAGTGTTAAAGTTCAGGACACGTTATATGACAGAGGGTTCAAGACACGTTATATGACAGAGGGTTGAAGTTCAGGATGTAAACATTGTTGTCAGTGTATGGTGACACCATGGTGGATTTATACAATATGAGCTCTGAGAGCCATTTTATATATTTATGATAGAACATTTGAGAAACACCATTCTCTATGAAAATAGCTTTATTCTATTCAGTTGGTTTCCATAGAATGTGCCATGCAGAAAAAATACATTAGGAGAAGCCACTTATAGATTACAGCACAGCCATTCTGGAGAGCTTGGTTATGTAGGCTTTTGCTCTAACCTTGATTCAGCTAATCAATGTCCTGGTGAGCAGCTGATGTGTAGAATCATTTATGATAGATTGGGATTAGAGTGAGGGGAAGTGAGAATAACATGGAGAAAGACGGACAGAGAAAGACAGAAACCTGAAGATGATTCCCCTGCTCTTACAATGACCCAGTGACACAAAAAACAGTGATATGATATCTGAGTCATATTTTTTAACTGTGGATGAGTAACATACAATGAATAGAAGCTATGAGGTCAGGCCTTTAGTTTCCTGCATAGAATAGTTTTACAATGGTTGTTACCTAAATGCAACTTGAATTTAATTCATTTATCTAACTAGGCAAGTCAGTTAAGAACAAATTCTTATTTTCAATGACAGACTAGGAACAGTGGGTTAACTGCCTGTTCAGGGGCAGAACAACAGATTTGTACCTTGTCAGCTCAGGGACTTGAACTTGCKACCTTTCGGTTAATAGTCCAACGCTCTAACCACTAGGCTACCCTGCCGCACCAATTGAATTCATGTAAACATTACAGTTTTGAAAACAAAGTTTGTCCAAAAAAATCTGCCTCCTGGCACAATTTATCACAGGTATGGGGTAAGTTGAGCCGTGGGACAGGGTAAGTTAAGCCACCTACACATTTCTGTACTGAATGAAATATAACCACTACCTTTTTATAAGACCATATTTATCTTAATTTGCCAAACACAATTCAACATAATCACTTTTTTGTCTTTTAATAATTGTAAGTATCTTTTAACACAGGCTRAACACCTAACAAACGATTGTAACACGTTTAACACTCATTGTTACCTCATATCCCAGTGATAATGCTTTGGATTACGCATAGGAACTAATCACTTAAATTTGGTCAACTTGCCAATGGCTCAACCTACCCCATGGTCATTTCATGRTAGGTTTACGGACCTCCTATTGAAGCTTATAGAGACCCCAACTGATGAATAGAATTATCTTAAAATMATCTACTTTTGTTTAGATAAGCGTCATGAAACCTTTAACACAAAACATTTATTTTACTTCGTGAAAATATGTTTTTTGGAACAAACTMTTGGTTTCTTCCTTCACAGACTCCATGAAATGATGACCTCTTCCTAAATACTTTGTCAAATTATTAATTTTGTGTATGGTTTCCTAGAAACACCGGTGGCTCAACTTACCCCTTTGGCTCAACTTACCCCACTATCCCCTACCCATTGTTTCAAATAACACCGCTGACCCTCACTAGCTTGCGAAAACTGTAAAGGTTGGTGCATTCATAGTTAATGAATGACATTTGCAGAGTGCGAGAAAGAAACGCCTGTATCTAATCTGCTTTAGTGCAACCATTGTTAATGGTAAACAGCTTGGATGCTAACAATGCTCCTTAACTGGAATCTAAACAATTATAACTTAACCCTACCAAGCCTCAGTTCATATAGTAAACCTGGACCAAGGAGCCCATGAGGAATCACTTAACCACCCCAGGGGACATCGGAACCAGAAGAAGTAATGGTCTTATTGAGGAGAGTTGTCCATAGTAGACTGTGAACATAATAGCCGGGAATACCTTTAGGGCCTCTGGGGTTATTTAGGGCATTGTCTGACTCTTGTACATGTAATGAGCAGAGGTGGCACCACAGGTCCCAGAGTGGTGGTTCAATTTTATTTTCTTCCTGATTGTAACCGGGTAAAACTCTGGAACCTTGTCTGGGGGAAGTGAACTGAGCAACCGGGCAAGTTTAGCCTGCTGTAATGTTGCCCCAGGTGATTTATTTAGGCTGAAAACCACAAAACTGTAATGAATTACGGTAGGCCTCGCCTAAAACGTGTCTTTCTAGTTTACACCCATTGTTTAAGTGAAAGATTAACAATGTATGGAATTCATAGCTAGGGGTGCTAAAGGGTGGGGTGCTGAGGGTGCTGCAGKACTGGCTGCTAAAATAAAAAATGTGTTTTAACAATGAACTAGGCCTCTTGCTCCTGTATGAGAAGACAAAAATACTCATCAGCAGATCATTACGTTCATTAAACTAAATCAGAAGTGGTGAAAAGTGCTGAGGCAAATGTCTGCTCACCACACTACCATGGCCCTGGTAATGAGTAATGCGATAGAGAGCTCAAAGATGTCTATTTGCTTACACTTTGGTTATTATTTTACTATACGTCTCGTTCTCTCTCTCTTTCTCTCTGGCCAGCAGATGGAGCCAGTCTCTCTCCCAGCGCAGTCCCGCGTCGCCCTCTGCGGCGGCACCCATGGCAACGAGATGTCGGGCGTGTATCTGGTGAGGGAGTTGCAGAGGCAGAAGCTGGAGAAGGTAGGGTCGGCGACCTTGACCACAGTCATATCCAACCCGCGTGCCGTCCAAATGTGCAAGCGATACACCGAAGTGGACCTCAACCGTTGTTTCACCGACGCCATACTCAGGTAAAGGTTGCCATAAGCACAAATTAAACTACACATGCAATCAGTGTGATCCATCAAGGGATAGTTCACCACAACTACAAATGTATTATATCTTCTTACCACTTTACCTGTTGGCAAATGAACTATGCAGGTGTGAACTGTATGAATCAAAGACAAGATCTTACAATGCATTGTAAAGAGACAAGGAAGCATACACAAGATAACTTCCAAATAAAATATCCCTCCACCGTGGAGTCAGTAAATTAACAATGTGGTCATGGCAACATTTCCAGATAACTTTGGATATTGTTTTGGAATATTCTGAACCTTGCAGCCTGGGCTGTTATGTGCCTGGCTACCAAGGCCACTACTTATCTGAACAGTCTATTAAAGTTTTTGCATTTATGGGACTATATCATAATTCATATTCATTCTCAGTACTTATTGATACTCAAGATTTACTCAACCCTACAGAGCTGAAGGGATGACATCCCAAAGAGTTGGTGGCATTTATTTCCTCCTCTCAGTCTCTCACCAGCAAAGACGAGTAGTTGGTATTCTCCCATGCCAAGGCGATACACCTTTCTTCTAGTNTCTCTCTCTCTCTCTCTCTCTCTCTCTCTCTCTCTCTCTCTCTCTCTGTGTGTCTGTCCGTCCGTCCGTCCGTCCAGCAGATGGAACCAGTCTCTCTCCCAGCGCTGTCCCGCGTCGCCCTCTGCGGCGGTACCCATGGCAACGAGATGTCGGGTGTGTACCTGGTGAGGGAGCTGCAGAGGCAGAAGCTGGAGAAGGCAGGGTCAGCGACCTTGACCACGGTCATATCCAACCCGCGTGCCGTCCAAGTGTGCAAAAGATACACCGACACGGACCTCAACCGCTGTTTCACTGACGCCATACTCAGGTAAACGTTGCCATAAGCACAAATGAAACTGTACATGCAATCAGTGTGATCCATAAAGGGATCGTTCACCTCATCTACAAATGTACAAGTATGGACCTGTCGGAAAATGTACTATTCAGGTGTGAACTGTATGAATCAGAAATGAGATCTTACAACTATGTAAAGAAGCCAATAACTACACAATGCGTTGTAAAGAGACATGGAAGCATACACACTATAGCTTTAATGTAATATATCCCTCCACCGTGGAGTCCGTAAATTAATAATGTGGTCATGGCATGGATATTGTTTTGGAACATTCTGGATCTTGCAGCCTGGCCTGGTATGTACCTGGCCACCAAGGCCACCACCTATCTGAACAGTCTAGTCCAGTTTTTGCATAAATGGGACTATATCATAATTCATATTCATTCTTGGTACTTAATTGATACTCCAGATTTACTCAACCCTACATAGCTAAGGGATGGCATCCCAAAGAGTTGGTGGCATTTACTTCCTCATCTCAGTCTCTCACCAGAAAAGATGAGTCGTTTGCATTCTCCCATGCCAAGGAGATGCACCTGTCTCCCTTCTCTCTCACTCTCTCTACGTCCCTCCCCCTCTCTCTCCCTCCCTAGTTCACCTGTGACGGACGCCACCCCGTACGAGGTGAGGCGAGCCCAGGAGCTGAACACTCTACTGGGGCCCAAGGGCAGCGTGGGGGCCATGGACCTGGTGTGTGATCTCCACAACACCACAGCCAACATGGGCCTCAGTCTCATCTCCTGCTCTGACCAAGACTGTGTCATTCTGCACATCTATAGACAAATCCAGGTGACCAGAGTTTCAATTCAATGAGGATTAAGGACAAGGGAAAGTGATCCAAGACCTGATCCTTGAAACAACGTCCCCTTGTCCTTAGTTGTACTGCCAGCCCCCAATGTGGGCCATCAAATAGGCTCCCTATGTTACTTTGTTTCCGTGCGAGGGAATTAAGATCGATCTTCTTTGGACACTGTGTTAACTAACATCCAGACGAGCTTCAATGCCATACAACTCTCCTTCCGTTGCCTCCAACTGCTCTTAAGTGCAAGTAAAACTAAATGTGTGCTCTTCAACCGATCGCTGCCCGCACCTGCCCGCCCATCCAGCATCACTACTCTGGACGGTTCTGATTTAGAATATGTGGACAACTACCAAATACCTAGGTGTCTGGTTAGACTGTAAACTATCCTTCCAGACTCACATTAAGRATCTCCAATCCAAAATTAAATCTAGAATTGGCTTCCTATACAAAGTGTCCTTCACTCATGCTGCCAAACATACCCTCGTAAAACTGACCATCCTACCGATCCTCGACTTCGGGGATGTCATTTACAAAATAGCCTCAAACTCTACTCAACAAATTGGATGCAGTCTATCACAGTGCCAACTGTTTTGTCACCAAAGCCCCATATACTACCCACCATTGRGACCTGTACGTTCTCGTTGGCTGGCCCTCGCTTCATACTCGTCGCCAAACTCCCTGGCTCCAGGTCATCTATAAGTCTTTGCTAGGTAAAGCCCCGCTTTATCTCAGCTCACTGGTCACCATAGCAGCACCCAACCGTAGCACGCGCTCCAGCAGGTATATCTCACTAGTCACCCCCAAAGCCAATTACTAATTTGGCCGCCTTTCCTTCCAGTTCTCTGCTGCCAATGACTGGAACGAACTGCAAAAATCCCTGAAGCTGGAGACTCATATCGCCCTCACTAGCTTTAAGCACCAGCAGTCAGAGCAGCTCACAGATCACTGCACCTGTACATAGCCCATCTGTAATATAGCCCATCCAACTACCTCATCCCCATACTGTATTTATTTATCTTGCTCCTTTGCACCCTAGTATCTCTACTTGCACATTCATCTTCTGCACATCTATCACTCCAGTGTTTAATTGGTATARTGTAATTACTTCGCCACCATGGCCTATTTATTGTCTTACCTCCCTTATCTTACCTCATTTGCATACACTGTATATAGACTTTCCCCCCTTTTTTTCCTACTGTATTATTGACCGTATGTTTGTTTATTCCATGTGTAACTCTGTGTTGTATGTGTCGAACTGCTTTGCTTTAATCTTGGCCAGGTCGCAGTTGTAAATGAGAACTTGTTCTCAACTAGCCTAACTGGTTAAATAAAGGTAAAATAAAAATCTGTTTTAAAGGGAAAGTGGATGGTTAATCTGACTGTTGCTGCCATTGAGACAATATGCTGGTTGGAAGAATTGCTGTCTGGAAGCGGAAGGAAATTATTCTGTCTGTTGCTGTCTTTAACCACGTTTCCATCCAAGTTTTTATGCGAGTAAAGTAGCATTGTGTAAAAAAAAAAAAATCGTGACAGCTGCGATGGAAACAGGAAGTTTCAGTACAATTTATCAATGTTCCTTCGATATGGTGGGATCTTTTTGTGTCCCCAAAAAATATTATAGTAAAGAAATGGCGGTGGAAACAKCTTTAATGCGCAAATATTGATATAATAACATCATGTATAAGTACACTTGGAGTCACACGGTGATATGGTGTGGTCCTCCACTACGACTCGGGAAACTATGCAGTTTATTAGGTTACAGATGGTGAAAGTGCTTGATGCTCCTTTCCAATAAATATCGAGAGCCTTATTCCGGTGACATGATGATCGATGCTTGACTGCCGTTTGTTTTTTATTTGTCATTCTTATCKATAATAACCTTAACGTAGACTAGCCTACCCACATAGCCTATCCGCACTGTATCTGCGAGCTGTTGTGCGCTGCGGTTTGCTAGAGCGCGAGTGCCAAGAACATTTGCTATTTAACGCAACAGTTTTTTTTCCGAGTTTAAAACGTGATGGAAACACATTGCGAAAAAGTACAACGCGCACAAATGTTTTATCTGCAACAAGTCCATTTGGTGGAAACACACCACTGGTGGGAAAATTTGCATATTTTCTTTATGCAGTTTTTAGAATATTCGTATGAAAATCTGTTCCCAATTGAATGSAAACTTAATTTAGCTGTCTGGACTGATTGGAGTGTATAATTTCAACATGACTCTATTACTGTCTTAAAGTGGAAGTGCATGCACCATCTGACCTGGTTTCTGTGAGAAGGGCTTCATCTGACTGCTATAATCTGGGTCATATGGGAGTGTAAAGTGTTAATATGCTGTGTTCTCAGAGGAAGATAACCTCAGTGCCAGTGAGGTTTATCCTGCTGGATCTACCACTAGCTGATGCCTACTCTCAGGACTCCCTGGGCAAGCATGGCTTCTGTAAGTGCTTGTGCTGTGTGTTCATAGGAAACTCGCCATGCAATCTTCTTCCTGTCATAGGAAACCAGTGTTTTTCTGTATGTTTTTCCCATTTACATGACAAATGTATTCATTCTAATGCTGTCACTCCACAGCGATAGAGGTGGGACCTCAACCCCATGGTGTGGTCAGAGCCGACATCTTCAACATCATGAAGGAGGCGGTCGACCAGACACTAGATTGGGTCCAGTGCTTCAACTCAGGTACTTGAACTCCCATCGACSGTAAACATTGCTGACCCCTCACATCCCCTACACACAGAATACACAACCCTTGATCATCGCTACCTGGCCTACAGCCTTGGTCAACAACAGGAATAGCATTAACATCATTCATACCTACAAGCATCTAGCTCCCACGTACCAGGAACATATACAATTAGATTTCCTTCATGCACAAGGGCCTACCATTCAACACTATGCTGTTAGTCTTCACGGCATGTGTGGTTATTGTATTTTGCATATTTTTTCCTATCTTGTGTACTCGAATTGGCCTGTGCTCTTGTATATAATGTATATGTATGTATCAAGACAAGTTCCCTTTCAAGAGAAATTACAATTTTGATTCAATTCTGGTCATTAACCTAATACAAACCATCATCTTATCTCTACCAGGAAGTGCCTTTGAAGGTGGCGAGGTGGATGATGTGTACACCTTCGTGAAGAGTGTAGACTACCCAAGAGACCCAGAGACCAATGAAATCACTGCTGCCATACATCCCCAACTACAGGTTCAGGAACCTTCTGCCCTTGTATTTAATTGAATCTTCCTGCAGTTGGTTAAAGTCCTGTAAATGAACCCTTCAATGCATAGCTGCTGGAAGCAGCTGCAGCACCCCCTGATAAATTGAAATACTTTTGCCATAATTAGGCAACAAGAATAAAATGTTTTCTCCTAAAGTTATATTACTCCTGTCTGAAAAGACATAAATTAAATAATTCTAAATACTAAACCAGAGTGCATAATTTAGCCACAGAGGATAAATAGCTTCTAACAAATAGCTGTAGATTAAGTGTTGTACACTATCAATGGCTGCCAGTTCTGACATGAATGGGAACTGTCATTTTTGGATTATATTTTTATGGTTGGTTGCAGCTGCCAGTTTGCCTACCACAAATTTCAAAATATAATTTCGAGAAAAACGTAGGCCTACCGTCTGAAAAGTAAATGCCTGCTGCTGAAAAATCCGAAACAACTTTTTTGAGTGATTCTGAGTGAACAGCACTGTTTTTCAAAGTAATTTATCTTGAGATATTGTCACGAGCTCATCGGCCATCACCAGTGAGTAGCCTATTCTTCATCATTGGGTGAATCAGTGTCACTGGGAAGTTTATMTTGTAGCATGTACTGTATACAGTATACTACATATCAGGGTTTCCGATCATGACAATTTGACGCCGGACAAGTAGTTGGGAAGGTTTTTATTTATCGGACATTTGAGAAATTTACCAGTAGTCCATATGCATTGGGTGCTTAACCGATTAGAGCGTCCACCCACGCAGCCAACGCCAACAATAAACTATGGATAATGGCCAAATTAGCCACATTTACATGTCCTTAAAAACAGCCTATGACAAACTCTATTCATTTTGTTTCCATGTTTAGCATAAGCAAAACTTCATAGCATATTGTTTTTTAGTTTCCTAAAACAATAATTGTCCACCTGACGGTTCAGCTGCCAGAGATTTGTACGCTAAATGCATCAGGGCATTGTATACGCTCAGGTGTCCACTACGATATTAATATTTAAAAATAGACATAAAGGAAGAGAAGCTTAAGCCTAGCCCCAGAGAGAGAGATATGCCGGCGGCATGCTACGATACCGACATGCATTTCTTTGTCCTTGTCAGATAGGCTACCGCGTCTGCTATACAGATATAGGCGTACAGGAGGCGAATTCGTTATTTTACTCTTATAATATTTTTTTGCAAAGATAAACATTATATTGTTAGATTATAGGAGTAACTCTGGTAGGCCTAAAACTTTTTTTTCCTCACCTCAAGTTCAACTGTCAGGGTCAGTTGGAGCGCCGTATTGCACTGCCTTCATATCATAGGCCTGCAACATTTTATTAGGGCAATATCAAAAGTAAGTCAAGCCATTGTTTATAGGGAAAATATGAGCAGAATATTATATCAAAGCAGACACAACATTACAGAAAATGGCTCAACAGAATGAAACAAAACCTTCACAGAAGATTTAAACAGTCTATATTGCAGAAATAACCAAGAAAGGCTAGTGCCTACCGTACTCAACACATGACAGCTATAGGCTAAAGATATTTATTTGACAAAAGTTACTTATAACATATCTTAAGTTAAATACAGAGCACATAATTAAAAAGAAAGATCAAACTTAATTTAGCCAACATAAATGTCTCAGCAGAATGAAACAAAATGCATTTAGCATATTTCAAGAATTGGTTTAGATGAATAAATTAGGGCTACAATAATATGCAGTAAAGATAAATTACATTCTTATAAATACAACAAAAAAATGAAGTTCCAAAATTGCATCCTACCTGAATAGCATGCTGCACTGTTCAGACACATCAGATGATACGGTGTCCCGTAAAGCTGAATTGGGCACCTTCTAAAGTAAACAACTCCCATGTGATCTTAATKTTTTTGACCTGTTGCATTGACATACAATTATGTACAAAATGTCCCAAATTTCCCCACTGTGTCTCTTACAGCCTGTTTTGAGTTCAGTGTGTACTGGCAGCTATTGTTCCACAGGAAGCTTATCTTAAATCACAAACAACAGACGACTTAAACACGAGAGCAGTGGACCAGGCCTTGAGGAGTGAGCGGCCTCTAATTTAATATCAATCCCAATGCTCAATCTTCTTCAAATTACTAAGATATTGGATTGCTATCTGAAAGCCAATTACCATTCACTTTGTTACTTTCACTAGTCTCCATAATCTGTTTCCTTCAACTAGGACTCCCTTCTTCCCAACAGGAAGACTTCTCAATCTACTACTTATACACACTGATCACTCTCAAGCAACATTCTGCTTTCCCCCCTATTAGAAGGTTTAAAACAAAACAAATGATAACATTCTCCATGTTGGAAGGCATTGTTTTCATTTTAGTATACCTTCACAGCATAGACCTAGTACATTATCTAAATGCAAAGCATGCTGATGTGAATCTTTCTCCCCAGGACCGTGACTTCTGCCTCCTCCATCCGGGAGATCCCATGTTCCTGATGTTTTCTGGGGAGATAGTGAAGTACGAAGGGGTAGAAGTCCTCCATCCCTACTTTGTGAACGAGTGTGCATACTATGAGAAGAGTATTGCATTCCACCTGGCACGGAAGATGACACTCACTATCCCCCCCTTGCAAGTGAAGAGAGATTGATGAAGGTGGAGGGGGAGGATAAGAGAGACAATCTGAAGAGCGGGAGAATTAAAGGGAAAACACGCACAGAACCTTAATAAGCACTTACTAGTCTAACCTCATTGTCAATTTATTTTTAGTCATCACCAAATATCCTCAGGAATACTGTATGTGAAAGGATGCACGGTTCAATGCAATAATCCAGTATTTCAATTAAACATGTCCATTTTCTGTTTAATTAGTTGTCTTCATAGTGATGTAATGTTGCATTTCATTGCTCCATTTAAGATTGTGCTAGGTACAGATGCCACCTTTGACATAGTTTAATGCAGGAAAAGGTTACAAGGTACACTATATATACAAAGTATGTGGACACTCCTTCAAAATAGTGGATTTGGCTATTCCAGCCACAACCGTTGCTGACAGGTATATCAAATCAAGCACACAGCTAGCAATGTCCATAGACAAACATTGGCAGTAGATCGGCCTTACTGAAGAGCTCAGTGACTTTCAACGTGGCACCGTCATAGGATGACACCTTTCCAACAAGCCAGTGTGTAAAATTTCTGCCCTGCCCCTGTCAACTGTAAGTGCTGTCATTGTGAAGTGGAAACGTCTCGGAGCAATGGCTCATCCACAAAGTAGTAAGCCACACAAGCTCACAGAACGGGATTGCGAATGCTGAAGCTCGTAGCGAGTAGAAATCGTCTGTCCTCGGTTGCAACACTCACTACTGAGTTCCAAACTGCCTCTGGAAGCAACTTCAGCACAATAACTGTTCGTAGGCAGCTTCAATGGCCGAGCAGCCGCACACAAGCCTAAGATCACCATGTGCAACGCCAAGCGTTGGCTGGAGTGCTGTAAAGCTCACCGCCATTGGACTCTGGAGCAGTGGAAACGCATTCTCTGGAGTGATGAATCACGCTTCACCATCTGGCAGTCCGACGGACGAATCTGGGTTTGGCGGATGCCAGGAGAACGGTACCTACCCCAATGCATAGTGCGAACTGTAAAGTTTGGTAGAGGAGGAATAATGGTTTGTGCTAGGCCCCTTAGTTCCAGTGAAGGGAAATCTTAATGCCACAGCATACAATGATATTCTGTGCTTCCAACTTTGTGGTATACGTTTGGGGAAGGCCCTTTCCTGTTTCAGCACAAAGTGAGGTCCATACAGAAATCGTTTGTCGTAATCGGTGCGGAAGAACTTGACTGGCTTGCAGAGCCCTACCCTCAACTCCATCAAACACATTTGGAATGAATTAGAATGCTGACTGCAAGCCAGGCCTAATTGCCCAATATCAGTGACCGACCTCACTAATGCAGTTGTGGCTGAATGGAAGCAAGTGCCCGTAGCAATGTTCCAACATCTAGTGGAAAGCCTTGCCAGAAGAGTGGAGGCTGTTATAGCAGCAAAGGGGGGACCAACTCCAAATGAATGCCCATGATTTTGTTAGATTTGAAGATGTACATTGTTTAAGGTGTGGTCTTTCCTCATGTTACACACCATTTAATTATTTAAAACACACTCACGCACATACGATATTAACACTCAGACAACTAGACCGGAGGTCTGCATAGGTTTACTTTATTCTTATGGGGAAAAAAATAAGCAGTGTGCTTTAGGTATAGTGACATATAAAAACACAATGTGTTTCAACACATTTAAACACCCTTCATAAAATGTGTCCCGGTAAACCATATCTGTTGAGTGCTCATTTACCAAGCGTACTTGGAGTTAGTGCCAGTTGTCTTGTCATTGGTAGTTTCAAGCTGGCTTCAAAACACTGTAGGCTTCAGAAAACCTAAGTATTGTAACTACACTTACTTCAACATAACCGAAAAAATATAATAAACATCAAGAGGAAAATCAAAACACAGGTTAGCTATAGTGGCGTCAAAACAACAGGACAAAATGTCTTTACATTCAAAAAGTTTAAGTTAACAAATACGGACGACAATGGCAAAGAAGTGGTTACATTCCAATAGGTGACATTCAATCAACATAAGACAAAATTAAGCAGAAAATTCTCATCTGCTGAAATAAAATTTAAAAAATGAAATGTAGGCAAATGGGGTCATGTCAGTACAACGCGCTATAGATAACATAATACAAAACCACAATAATATTTAGTTTAGGAAAACCCACAAAAAAAGGCTAGGATGATCTATCCATGCAGTCATGCAAAAAGCTTTCATTCATAAATGGTAGAGATGGCAACAGAAGCAAAGGCAAACTATGACTCCAACTGTTGTTTACTTGAATTTAAAAAAAAGCATCGCTAAAGATGCACCTACAAACAAAAGGTTTCAAGAAAAACATAACGCACCTCACCTTCTCATAATCAACCACAGGTTTTGTTWTACCTGATGCACATACAGTACGTGCTGCTGGGGACAAATTAACCATCAAATCAAATTGACCACTTGTCTCTGAATCTCTTAGGATATGTTTATACAGGTGATGTCTCGTTTGAGGTTTTATAGGCTAGTGTCAGCTGTCAAACAGTTGTGCTTAAGGTGGAGTGATTGTTTAGGCCACCCTGTGGGGTGTAGTTAAGGTTTTGTGAAGATTTAGTCACCCTAAAATCTGTCATTCAAGGCATAGTAACAAGGAGGGTTGCCATGACAACACCGTAAATGCGTAGCTGTTACAGAGTGAATCATTGGGCCACCCGGTGCTCTTCATGCCACGTCCCAGCTCCGCACAAAATCACTCGAGTTGTGTTCAGTAGGGCACAACGGTTGTGGAGCCTTCAGATACTCTGACATGACGAGTAAGAAATGTCAGCTCTAATTATCACATTTCTATTCGCAATGTTTCAGTACTTTGCACCCCCCTGAACGTGACCCAGATCTGGACCTTTAACAGCTTAGGTGCTGGGCTAAGACAGACGCGAACATACAAAGGTCTTCCAAGAGCAGAGGGGTATCCAACGAAGCAAGCTAAAACTACTCAGGGTTTTCCAATATTAACCAGCCATCTTTGTTTTATTACTTCTCGTGAAATTCCGTCTTTGGTGTGCTCGTCAACGCACAAGCACTTTCTTCCCACTCCAATCACCCCCAAAATATGTATGACGTTTTATACAAAAGTGTTACATTGCGTGAAGTTTGAAATTTATTCGGACAAAACATTTCATTAAATGATTGAATCATTCGTCTTCCTCAAATGAAAGGGATGACTACGCAATCGTTGATAGAAGGGAATCTGATTTCATTGGTCCTCAACCCAAGGCTCAGTCATTTTATTCAGGGTAAGTGGAGTTAGTCTGCCCCGGAGCAGGTTAGTTCTGAAGGGTTCGTTGCCATAGAAATGTACCTATTTGGCTAAAAGGTGAGCCACTTTCGTATGACTGGTATCCCGAATTGAACTCGGACTTGACCAAAGTTACTTTGCTAACTACTCAAATCTGCTTCGTAGGATACCCCTCAGGAGTATAAATCATTGTTGTGTAGACTGCAATTTAGGATTAGTTTAGGGTCACATTCAGTAAAACATGCAGTTTGTAAAATGTTTAGAAACGTAACCATTTCATAGAAACAATCTCGCCTTCTACAAATTGGAGTCTGCATGTGACTGGAAACACTACAACTTCACATTTTCCATTTCAAAACGTTATGCTCTTACTGAACGCAATCCTGACACATAAAATAAACCCCAGTCTTTTTAGGCCACCCGGTAGGCAGTCATGCGGGTGTAGTTCTGGCGGTGGCTCCGGGCGGCCCACAGGAAGAGGGCGGCCGCCATCATCTGCAGCGGTGAGGAGATGAGGGCCAGGTAGAGGGACCAGCCCAGGGAGCCGTCCACACCGTCGGGAAGCACCTCCCTGTGGAGCAGGTCCATGCCAGCCAAGAAGCAGCACACTGTGCCCAGGGAACACAGAGCTGGATGGGAAGGACAACAATGAATGTAACTTCATGCAATTGTACATTTGACTTTCATGAATCCCTTAGCTTTCATTAGTACTTTTTACATGTGTTGTTGGGTGTAATGTTTGTGTGTGGTGGGATTAAGGGAGTTGAGAGGCATTGTGATTATCCATGTAGTTCTCAAACCTGCCAGCAGGTGGAGCACTCCTACACCCAGGGTGGGGGTGATGCTGCGGCAGAGGCAGGCACACACACCGACGAGCCCGCTGAGGAACACCAAAGCTAGGGAAACCAGAGGCAGCAGGAACTGGCACCTCCACAGGTCTGCTCAGACACCAAGAGAAACCAATTTAGAAATGTCAGAAAAGTGCAGTACAAATAGTTATTTTTATAGTTTTGTAGACAAATACACAATATCTAAAGAAAGAGCTTTGTAATGCCAAACCAATGTTTATTACGAATGCGTGGCTGTGTCTCTGTGTGTGTTTGGATGAGAGAGAAAGGGAAAGAGATAAGGTCACATGAATGTCAGTAACAATAACAATCAACAGTGGAAACCACCAAATTTCCAACTCTCATTTCTATGAAACACAGTTTGAACCAAGGTTATTATAGTAAATGAAAACAAACTAAAACTAATCCGGAAACTGAAATAAAATAATTAACAAACCTGTTTGAAAAACTTAAATTATACGACTCCAAAAAGAAGAAAAAAAGATCAGTTTGTTTTTCTCTCTCTAAAATTGGGAAAAAATCGAACAGGGTTTTCAAGCTTCTGAATCTGGTGGGTCACAGATTGGGTTTGAGTGGTAAGGTTCAAGCAACCGACTAGACGAAAGTCGAGGAGTGAAGTCAGAGGTGCAACTGCAGAACAGGGGATACAAATCAAAGTGATCTTTGAGACCTCTCTAACAAATTAATTGTACACGTTAGGCCTGTGTTTTCTGCTGGTGAGTGTGTGATATGGGGGTTTAGAAAAGCTCATTTCAACATTTATAAAGAAAAAAAATGATAAACAATCGCAGCTATGTTGACACTGCCATCATGTTGATCTGAGCCTTGCTGTTTGAAAACCACTAATGTCACAGATGCACCTCCCCAGACTTCACTCATCGAACAGTCGGCTTCGTTAGSCTTACTACTCGATCACATCCAATGAGAGGAGCGTGATGCAAGACTTTGCTCTAACACAAAGTTGCTGTGCATGTATACGYGTGCGCTTCACGCTTCTACAACGTGTTAGCTACGGGACTAAAACAGCTGAGAAGTTTCGCCTCGCTCTTTAATGCTGCTGGTTGTTGAGGAAATTGACCCACTACTACTGTTTACTTTGTGCATCTACATCATCTCACTGGCTGAGCCTACCTTTAAAACCTAACCTATGACCTGACCCATCACCTGATGCATTTCTACCCCACAGTATCAAGACGTGACATCTCAAAATACACAAAAACGATGCAACACAAGTCTCCTAGCCTCCCACGCATAGTCTACTTTCTGTCCCTAAAATTAAAACATTCTAAATAATATAAAAACGAAAAATACATGTTTTATAAAACTTAAACTAAATAAAACTAGTGAACCTTGTTTGAAATACAGTATGTTTATACATTATGTGTATGTACAGTGCACAGTGCCTTAGGAAAACCTCTTGGCAGAGAGACCTCTTGGCTTTTTCCACTTTGTTAGGTTACAGCCTTATTCTAATTTTGGCTAATCAATGAAAAATAAAAAAACAGAAATATCACATTTAAATAAGTATTCAGACCCTTTACTCAGTACTTGTTGAAGCACCTTTGACAGCAATTACAGCTTTGAGTCTTCTTTGGTCTGARGCTACAAGCTTGGCACACCTGTATTTGGGGAGTTTCTCCCGCTCTCCTCTGCGGATCCTCTCAAGCTGTCAAGGTTGGATGGGGAGCGTTGCTGCAGGTCTCTCCAGAGATGTTCGATCAGACCCAAGTCCAGGCTCTGGCTTGGCCACTCAAGGAAATTCAGAGACTTGTTCCGAAGCCACTCCTGCGTTGTCTTGGCTGTGTGCTTAGGGTCGTTGTCCTGTTGGAAGGTGAACCTTCGCCCCAGTCGGAGGCCCTGAGCGCTCTGGAGCAGGTTTTCATCAAGCATCTTTCTGTACTTTTCTCTGTTCATCTTTCCCTCGATCCTGACTAGTCTCCCAGTCTCTGCCGCTGAAAAACACCCCCACAGCATGATGCCGACACCACCATGCTTCACCGTAGGGATGGTGCCAGGTTTCCTCCAGACATGACGCTTGGTATTCAAGCCAAAGAGTTCAATCTTGGTTTCATCACACCAGAGAATCTTGTTTTTCATGGTCTGAGTCTTTAGGTGCCTTTAGGCTAACTCCAAGTGGGCCGTCATGTGTCTTTTACTGAAGAGTGGCTTCCGTCTGGCCACTCTACCATAAATGCCTGATTGGTGGAGTGCTGCAGAGATGGTTGTCCTTCTGGAAGGTTCTCCCATCAAATCAAATTAATTTATATAGCCCTTCTTACATCAGCTGATATCGCAAAGTGCTGTACAGGAACCCAGCCTAAAACCCCAAACAGCAAGCAATGCAGGTGTAGAAGCACGGTGGCTAGGAAAAACTCCCTAGAAAGGCCAAAACCTAGGAAGAAACCTAGAGAGGAACCAGGCTATGAGGGGTGGCCAGTCCTCTTCTGGCTGTGCCGGGTGGAGATAACAGAACATGGCCAAGATGTTCAAATGTTCATAAATGACCAGCATGGTCAAATAATAATAACCCAGTAGTTGTCGAGGGTGCAGCAAGTCAGCACCTCAGGAGTAAATGTCAGTTGGCTTTTCATAGCCGATCATTAAGAGTATCTCTACCGAGTTCCTCTCCACAGAGAAACTCTAGAGCTCTGTCAGAGTAACCACAAGGTTCTTGGTTACCTCCCTGACCAAGGCCCTTCTCCCCCAATTGCTCAGTTTGACTGGGCGGCCAGCTCTAGGAAGAGTCTTGGTGGTTCCAAACTTCTTACATTTAAGAAAGGCCACTGTGTTCTTGGGGACCTTCAATGCTGCAGAAATTGTTTTGGTACACTTTCCCTGATCTGTGCCTTGACACAATCCTGTCTCGGAGCTCTATGGACAATTCCTTTGACCTCATGGCTTGGTTTTTGCTCTGACATGCACTGTCAGATGTGGGACCTTATAAAGACAGGTGTGTGCCTTTCCAAATCATGTCCAATCAATTTAATTTCCCACAGGTGGACGATCAATGGAAACAGCATGCAACTGAGCTCAATTTCYAGTCTCGTAGCAAAGGGTCTGAATACTTATGTAAATATACTATTTCATTTTTTACCCAAAAATTCGAAATACCTGTTTTCGCTGTGTCCTTATGGGGTATTGTGTATAGATCACTGAGGATTTTTATTTATTTAATCCATTTTAGAATAAGGCTGTAACGTAACAACATTTGGAAAAAGTTAAGGGGTCTGAATACTTTCCAAAGGCACTGTATGTATGTATGTATGTATGTATGTATGTATGTATGTATGTATGTATGTATGTATGTATGTATGTGTGTGTGGCTGCAAGGCAAGACTCACATGTCCGAAGCAGGTCCTCCCCAGTGTTGTGATTCCCTGGTTCTTTGTACTTGGGTACAAACTGCTGAGGCAGAGTGAAGCTCACACACTGTGTTACCAGTTTAGGATCTGAAAATACAAGAGAAGAGACAGAGTTAGACCGGGATTCAATCTGATGTGGGTTGTCGACACTGCAGCTTTTAAAGGCAATGTTCACACGTTTGCATTCACGGTTAAACGCTGCAGATGTCCGCTCAAACAGAAATTGCCTTTAAAAAAGCTGCATTGTCGACAACCTGCGATCATATTGAACCCCAGACTCATTGGAAGTAAGCACCAAATATTTATACTAATATCAAACCCAGTGTTGCTCCTGTGTGGGTATCAGAAAAATGGAGGCCTTTATATTATAATACAATATTAGCATGGTGTTTAACACCGGCACAGCTACGTGTAACTGGTCCACCTGTGGATCCAGCACACCCTTTCTGTACCAACACCTGCAATGAACGCTGTAATAAATATGATATATTTATATATAATCACAATAATATATAGTAATATAATAAATGCCATTTAGCTGACGCTTTTAACCAATGCGACTTAGTCAGTGACCCCGCTCCTCCACTCTAGTGTGTGTGTAGGTTCTTACCAGGCTCTTTGAACCAGTGTGACTGGCCTGGCGCCTGCACACACCTCCACCACAGCCCCAGAGTGCCGTTGAGGCGGAACAGCGTGTCGCTGTAGGTCTTTTCATCAAACTCCCCGTTGATGAAATCCTCGCGGAGCTCCGAAGCGTTGCTGGCCTCATGGTTGCCGGGCGGACTTCGGTACTGGTACCAGTGCTGTGTTCCCACAGCAATGGAGAGATAGACAGTGGCCAGCAGACTCAGAACTGAGCCAATGACCAGGGCCGTAGCGTAGCGGTTATCCACCATGGTTTCAATTCAAGAGTGTGTCCGTTTGTGGGTGAAAATGATTTCCCTCTTACTGCATTTGTTAGTGTGTCTACTCGTGCCCTCCTATGAAGTCAAAAAGTAGGGGAAAGGGCCCTATAAGAGGTCAGCTAGTCAGTGAGCACTTGGCAGCCTTGCAGTAATGTCCTTAACATTGACAGTGTAGTTCCTGAGCATGATGGTTGTTTCAGTACTTCCCAGCCTGTCGTCTTCTGTGCCTTCCTTGTAGTCCAGGTTCTCACAACCCCACCATCACCAAGTAGGCCAGCTTCACTGCTTTGAAGGGGAACAAATCAGAAGAAAATGTATTGCAAACTGTCATTCAACTAAATTTTAATTCAGATCTTAGACTGGCACATTTTGGCTCCGATAGCAAGATCCTGTAACGTTAGTTAACTAACAAGCAGCAAAGTTACCGGTATAAGCACAAATTAAACGGAGTTAGATAGCTGTCAGTATCTTGCTAAGGCGAATGCAAATAAGCATATGGTAATACTGTAATGATTAAGTAATGACATTTATCTGCCTAGCTTACTAAACAGAACGCTATTTCCCTGCTATGAGGAAAGTATCAAAGTGGCAAGAATTTCACATATTGCCTTTTATCTACCGACTGCCATCAAAGGCTAATAACCCTAGCTAGCTAACGTTAACTGGTGCAAAACCGCCACGACAGTGGCATGTTTCTTGAAAAAATATATATTTGTTGTGAATGAACAAAACCAACATGCATTTAAATAATTGACCAATGTAATGGCTATCAGATGAATTTAAACGATACTAACGTTGAAAGCAAATAATAAATAGCTATTCAACTCACTCAATAGCGTTCCTTTTCCGGATGATTTAGGCTTTCACTAGTTACCACAACCACAAAGTCAAAATTGGTCTAAATTATGCAAAACAATTCATGAAAACAAAAATGTGCTTTTTTGGTCTTAATTTAAGGTTAGGTATACGATTGGCAGTGTGGTTAAGGTTAGGTTTAAAATCTGACTTTATGAATATTGTAGATATAGAGGGGTTTATGACTTTGTGGCTGTGGTAACTATTGAGGGGTGTGGGTTCTTTTGTCAAAGCAGCATCATCAGACAGCGTCTTGTGTACCACTACCATGTGGGCTTTGTAGTTTTTGGCCACACGTTCGCCGTTCTATACAGTAACGTGATTCTATGAATGCCTACACATTCGCTGTTCTATATACTGGTTACATTCCAAATACTTAAAAGACATACCCTCAGCCCTCAAATTAAGTGGACACTTCTGATGACTTATCGTGACGTCTGACGAGTTTACACTTGCAGGGAGAGGGAAGAAGGAATGATTTTTTAATGGACCGCCCTTGCCCTGCAATTTCTCACTCGTTCATCCCGCGACGATCGTGTTTTCAGCCACCGGTAACTTGTGTGTGCTTTACATGAACTACAGTCAATTATGATTGCATGTCTACTTATATTTACTATATAATTATTATTATAAACTGGGTGGTTCGAGTCCTGAATGCTGATTGGCTGACAGCCGTGGTATATCAGACGTATACTGTKTTTTATCGATGGCGGTTATATCGTTTATATACTTCATTGTTTTGATGTCTTCACTATTATTCTGCAATTTTTACAATTGTAAAAATAATGAAAAATCCTTGAATGAGTAGGTTTGTTCAAACTTTTGACTGGTACTGTACAGTATGTCCAAAGCCCACCAAACCAGACCCACCTGCGGATATTTCAGCTGGATTAGTGTCACAAAGAAAACAAGGCTGTTCCAGTCACCAGTGGTGGAAAAAGTACTCAATTGTCATACTTGAGTAAAAGTAAAGATACCTTAATAGAAAATGTCTCAAGTAAAAGTGAAAGTCACCCTGTAAAATACTACTTGAGTTAAAGTCAAAAAGTTTTCGGTTTCAAATATACTTAAGTATCAAAAGTAAATTGAATGATAAAATGTTCTTATGTATCAAAAGCAAAAGTAAAAGTATAAACCATTTCTAATTCCTTATATTAAGCAAAGCAGACGGCACCATTTTCTTGTTTTTTTATTGGCGGATAGCCAGGGGCACACTCCAATATTCAGATAATTACAAACAAAGCATTTGTTTTGAGTGAGTCCGCCAGATCAGAGGCAGTAGAGATGACCAGGGAAGTTCATGATTCATGATTTCGACTGGCTGTGAAACTCTGCCTGTCTGTCTTGTCCTGACACGTTCATACTATGGAACAGCAGGAGATCGAATTTCAATGTTGCAAAWGTCGGAGAYACAGACAGAAAGGTTTATACAAATATCCGCTGTTGAAAATGAAATGATGGTCTAAAATAAATGTGAGATCATGTCTAGATGCTTTTTATAGTGGAGAGGTTATAAATTGCCTGGCTGGGCTGATGAGACAGTGGATTGCGCAGTCAAATGGAACAGAGTTTTAACCAATCAGCATTCAGGATTAGACTCAGCTGTTGTATAAATATCTGCATATCTTTTTGGTTTTGCTTACATTTCGCTAGTTTTTGGGGGATCAAAAGAGGAAATGAACATCAATACATTTCATAATACAAAAAGGATTGAGATTGATTGTAAAGAAAGTTCAAATATCAAGATTCTCCCAATTATTCGATTTATTGCCTACCTCCTCATGCCTTTTGCACACATTGTATATAGATTCTCTTTTTTTCTACCATGTTATTGACTTTTTTATTGTTTACTCCATGTGTAYCTCTGTGTTGTTGTCTGTTCACACTGCTATGCTTTATCTTGGCCAGGRCGCAGTTGCAAATGAGAACTTGTTCTCAACTAGCCTACCTGGTTAAATAAAGGTAAAATAAAAAATAAAAAGTTCACTCCCTCCAAGTTCTTAATCACTGTCACCTTTTTGGCAAAGAAAATGTTTATGCCATCGGCTCTATCTTACCTATAGAAACCAACTATGTTCCTTTTACTCATTTCTTTTTTTTTACTTGGTCAACGTCTGTTAGATCTTCCAGGCAGAGTTCTTGTGCAAAAATAAAACCAGCCTAGTGTCATTTTTCTATTACCTGTTGATGGGGAGCTGTGAAGTCGTTTGACAGGTTGGGCAGTCATGCTAGTCTTCTCGGGAGGGTTAGGGGTGGGAGGCAGGGTGGAGGATCCCTTGTTGTCTGTAAAGGCAGAGGGGAAGAGCCGAAGGAGATGCTCAACTCGGCCCAAAATCTGTTTCCTCCAGCAGGTGCCGATTTTTAGCCCACCAAGCGAAGAATGTGCAAAGCTGTCATTAATGCAAACGGTGGCTACTTTGAAGAATCTAAAAAAAATGTAACACTTATTTGGTTACTACATGATTCCATATGAGTTATTTCATATTTTTTATGTGTTCACTATTATTCTACACTGTAAAAAATAGTAAAAATAAAGAAGAACCCTTGAATGAGTAGGTGAGTCCCAACTTTTGACTGGTATTGTATATACATACATACATACATACATACATACATACATACATACATACATACATACATACATACATACATACATACATACATACATACATCTACACACAATACCCAATAATGACAAAGCAAAGAATAGTTTTTTTGAAATTTTCAGTTCTCTCCAGAGATGTTCGATCAGGTTCAATTCCGGGCTCTGGCTGTGCCACTCAAGGACATTCAGAGACTTGTCTGGAAGCCACTCCATTGTCTTGGCTGTGTGCTTAGGGTTGTTGTTCTGTTGGAAGGTGAACCTTCGCCCCAGTCTGAGGTCCTGAGCACTCTGGAGCAGGTTTCATCAAGATCACTCTGTACTTTGCTCCGTTCATCTTTTCCTCGATCCTGACTAGTGTCCCAGTCCCTGCCACTGAAAAACATCCCCACTGCATGATGCTGCCACCACCATGCTTCACCTTAGGGATGGTGCCAGCATTCAGGCCAAATAGTTCAATCTTGGTTTCACCAGAACAGAGAATCTTGTTTCTCATTGTCTGAGAGTCCTTTAGGTGCTTTTGGCGAACTCCAAGTGGGCTGTRATGTGCCTTTTACTGAGGAGTGGCTTCCGTCTGTACACTCTACGTTTAAGGCCTGATTGGTGGAGTGCTGCAGAGATGGTTGTCCTTCTGGAAGGCTCTCCCATCTCCACAGAGGAACTCTGGAGCTCTGTCAGAGTGACCATCAGGCTTTTGGTCACCTCCCTGACCAAGGTCCTTGTCCCCCGATTACTCAGTTTGTCCGGGCAACCAGCTCTAGGAAGAGTCTTGGTGGTTCCAAACTTCTTCCTTTATAGAATGATGGAGGCCACTGTGTTCTTGGGAACCTTCAGTGCTGCAGATTWTTTTTTTTTWAACCTTCCCCAGATCTGTGCATCGACACAATCCTGTTTCGGAGCTCTACGGACAATTTCTTCGACCTCATGGCTTGGTTTTTGCTCTGACATGCACTGTGAACTGTGGGACCTTATATAGACAGTTTTGTGCCTTTTCATGTACAGTGCATTTGGAATGTATTCAGACCCCTTCACGTTTTCCCACATTTTGTTATGTTACAGCCTTATTCTAAAATGTATTAAATTATTTGTTTTCCTCATCAATCCACACACAATACCCCACAATCACAAATCTAAAACATGTTTTTAGAATTGTTTGCAAATGTAATAAAATAAAAAAACAGAAACACTGTATTTACATAAGTATTCAGACCATTTGCTTTGTGACTTGAAATTGAGCTCAGGTGCATCCTGTTTAGCTCCGACTGGTAAAATATGTTCATCCAACTCGGAATTCCGAGTCGGGAACTCGTGCCTCTTCCTTGAGCTCCGACCTGAAGGTCACTGACATCATGAGTTCCCAGTTGTCTTGAAAGCACCATAAATCCAGAGAATGCCAGACTTTGATGACAAAGTTTGATGACAAAATTTGCCCACAAGAAGGACRGCCGTTCCACCTTCCTGTTCAAGTGAGCACAGCACAACAAGGTGAGTCCAAAAATGTATTGTATGCTGCTGCATAAATGATGCAATATTCCAGGGAGATATGTATATTGTAGCTAAGAAAGTAATACTAAGTGTATGTTGTGTAGTTAGCTGTTAGTAGCCCATGTGGCTTACCCTAATCATTTGATCCCTTTCCCCCTCATAACTTAGCCTACTGTTCTGACTTGGTGGTGCACATGTAGCCTATAGCCTGTTTTAGAGAAATGTAATCATCGAAAATTGAAAGAGCTTTCATTGTCTGCTCATATGCCCCCTTTATTTATCCTACGGTTCTGACCATGTTCTGAATTCTGTCGCTGTACATTTCAAAAGTGCTGAACAAATAGTTATATTGATTACATCCGTTCCACCTTGCTCATTAATGTCTTAATCGAAATTACGGATTGCGTCTTATACGCTTGTCGTCCCCTTATGCCATAGTTTGTACATCTCAATTGTCTGTAGAATCCATTTTTTTAAACAAGTCAGCCATATCAGCTATGTTTTTTTTTAAAGGCAGTAAATGAGGCTGAATTAACTGTTTCGCTGCCAGACAAGGCTCCGCTGATAGCCAGGTTTAGAGGTGGTAAGGATTCACTCCATGGTGCTGAAAATAAATCTCTGCTGATCGGACAGCTTTGTGTAGGCCCTAACAGTTTGTGGGCACRGTTTGTCACTGTTCTAGTGCAATTAATGTATTGTTTTGTGTTGTGACGTGGCTTTGCTGGCATGCGTCTAAAAAAAATTGGGGAGTTTGCCCCACCAAGATTGACATGCTAAAATTTGCCACTGACAACAATCATACAACATTCCAGTATTTACACACAGTATTTTCTTTACAACATTCAAGAGCTAATTGCCTTTATTCCACTGCTGAAGAAGCATGACTCCAATCGTCATGTCTACTCATATTTCAAACATCCAGCCTGACAAAATAAAAAAATAAAATCCATGCATCACGGTTCAGTGAGTTATTGCCAATACATATTTACAAATGGGTTTCCATTTGGTTTTGATATTTAATATTTACATTTCATGTAACATTTAGTAATAGTAATTATATATGCAACCAACTGCGATTTGTTTTTTTCTTCTCACAATTATTTTTTACAAACAATGGAGTAAAACAGGCTTAGATTTTGGGTTGGACATTGCATCCTATTCTTACTCTTTTAATCAATGGCATCAACATATTGCAAATCCAATCAACCGACTTGCAAAACCAATGAACAAGTATGTGCAAAAGCAACACATATCTTGGTCTATCTTAGCATGAAAAACAGCATACATTCAGTATGTATCTTCCACTATGTCAAAATTGTGCATGGTATTTATTTAAGTTTAGTATATCTTTTCGACCCATCCAGTGCATTTTAAAAACATTTTTAAGTCAACAATATGTCAAAGGATTCAATTACTGAAAACTGAAGCAAACAAATGGATCAAACAAAGACAAACAGATCAATGCCACTTTTCAAGCCTGCTAAAGGCGTGGTGGTCTATGGTAGGCTACAGTGGTAAACACCACCCCTATGGTAGGTTACAGTGGTAAACACCACCCTTAAGGTAGGCTACAGTGGTAAATACCACTCCCGGCTCTACCAGGGGCAGGCTTCAGGTAATTTTCCACAGCTCTGTGTAAGTCATGTTCTGTGGCCTTGCCATTCCATTTCTTGACTGCCCCTGCAACACAAAAATAAATAAATTTAGTAAAACACTCAAAGTAATGGATATGGATAATCTACACCCGGCACTTAAATGCGACTTCTGTTATCCGATCACTCCAAGGTGCATTAAGTCTGGATGCACAAACATCATATTGTGCTCGCATTAGGTTCAGATCTGCCAGGAAATGCATTGTGTTCGGAATTTGATATAGTCTGGATGCAATCAGCCCACCAAATATGCATATGCAATGTAAAGAGATGGGGTGAATGAGTGGGAAAAAATACATTCTACACAAGTTACTTTCATAATAACAAAGAACAAATGTGTGTGCCTGAGGGGAAATKAACTTTCATACAGCCAAAAGGGGCAAGAAATTACATGAATATCGTTGGACAATTTGCACATGTAAATAAACATAGACGATGGAACATATTCCCTTTTGCTTACACGGTGAACCGATAAGGGGATGTAAATATTTAACATCTAAGTCGTGTGTGTGTAACAGTATAACTTTAGACCGTCCCCTCGCCCCGACATGGGCGCGAACCAGGGACCTTCTGCACACATCAACAACAGTCACCCACGAAGCGTCGTTACCCATCGCTCCACAAAAGCCGCGGCCCTTGCAGAGCAAGGTGCAACACTACTTCTAGGTTTCAGAGCAAGTGACGTAACTGATTGAAACGCTACTAGCGCGTACCCGCTAACTAGCTAGCCATTTCACATCCGTTACACTCACCCCCCTTTCAACCTCCTCCTTTTCCGCAGCAACCAGTGATCCGGGTCAACAGCATCAATGTAACAGTATAACTTTAAACCGTCCCCTCGCCCCGACACGGGCGCGAACCAGGGACCCTCTGCACACATCAACAACGGTCGCCCACGAAGCATCGTTACCCATCGCTCCACAAAGGCCGCGGCCCTTGCAGAGCAAGGTGCAACACTACTTCTAGGTTTCAGAGCAAGTGACGTAACTGATTGAAACGCTACTAGCGCGTACCCGCTAACTAGCTAGCCATTTCACATCCGTTACATGTGACCTATCACCTCTCTGTGAGTGGAAGTGTTCTTCCTAACCAGTCCCTCAACAGAGTGTTGATAAGCTTAAATGTCCACCTCTCGCCCTCCAGACAGTCTCGGAGGTAGATAGGCGGGACTTGGCTCATCTCCTGGTCAGCTGACATATCGTAAGGGGTAAGTGAATCATCACTGGTTCATACACACACAGGACAGGGACATAGAGTCAATACAACAGTGCTACAGTATGTGGAAGCATTATGGTATTTATTTTCACCCGTCAAGTTCTTTTAGATCAGCATGAGCAGAGAACAGAAGCTAGGGAGCCATTTCAGACTATTGAGACACACCCAAAATCTTGGGTAAGGTGCCATACTCCAAAATCACACAATACATTATTTACCATTCATTTCTATTGGGCACAAAATACAACCAAAACAAACAGCAAATGCACCCAACAAGTTTGTAGAGTCACAAGCTTGATCTAATCAGGGACCAAATACTAAACTTTTGATTACTTTAATACACGCAAGTGAACTTGTCCCAATACTTTTGGTCCCCTAAAATGGGGGGACTACAGTATGTACAAAAAGTGTGGTAATATATAAATGACAATACCCGCGAATTAAAGCTGACAGTCTGCACTTTAACCTCACAGTCATTGTATAGTTTCAAAGTGCTGGAGTACAGAGCCAAAAGAACAACAAATGTGTCACTGTCTCAATACATTTGGAGCTCACTGTAAACAGAGTGCACAGGTTCTGTGATTGGATGTTCAGATCTAACCCCTACCCCTTAGTCGCTTCACTTTATGTACATTTGAAAATGGATAGGTATAAGTAAAAAAAGAAATATCTCCACATACCTATCTAATCCTTTCACATCTACGTCTATCTAGAGGGTGTTTCTGAACAGGGCCTGCTGTACATGGCTAAGCGCAATGGGTATGTGAGCCTGGAATGCATGAGCAGACTCTTTCAACACAAATGAGGATCTGTGGGTCAGTGCAGATGCTTGACACCATGCGGAAAGGGTTTCCTACCTCCATTTTGTGGGAAATACAAAAAATGGAAACAAACATGATCTTGACTTCCAGATCTCTTGTCACCTTGAGTAGGCGGTAGTGTTTCAAACTCTACATTTACAGCAATGCTTTTGGATGGATGGAATGGTTGAAACAAACTATATCTTGATTTCACTGTTTACACAGGGTGTTATATTCTTAGCATGTTTTTCAATCAACCAGGTCTATCTACATGATGGTGACTCCGCCCCTCTCTGTGGTGAATGTTAAGTGCTCTGTTGCACTTAAAATCTGTGTATCTGAGTTTGTTTTGTTTATTATGACCCAGGGGTTTCTCCATTGTAAAGATGGAATGCTCATAAATATTATGTAGACTACTACATGCCTATATCTGTCAATATCAATAAAATAACAACAAATCATTATACTAGGTGGCTCTGTAAGAGCTGTTTATGACTAAATCAGTATTGGGGTCAATTCTGCATTTGAAATTAGACGTGTCCAATACATATTCAATAACTAAATTGGTATTAAAGAGGAATTTGCTGCTTTTATCAGAAGTGATGTGATACATTGGTCTGTATTGTCCAGTCTATATGTTGGTCTGATACAGGTCATGTCTCTGATGACTCTTCTTTTTTCTCCTGATCCGAAAGTGTCCTGTAAGGGGGATGGCAATCAGGTAGGGGGATTCTGTGCTCTCTCTAAGCACCCATAATGATTAGCCTACTTTATACTAACTGTCCAAAATAAGGATTCTTCATCCACACATTATTTGGCTCAAAAGTGGTTTGGAGCCTACTTTCTGGTGTTTGTAAAAAATAAATGTTTTGAAAAGAACGTCAAGCAAATATTAATTGTCAAGACTGTTGTTTGTGTTCAATAAATACCCCTGGGAAAAGTTCTTGTTATAGAGTTTGACTTTACTTTCACTTTATGTGGAAAGTACCTTATCTTAGCTCTGCAGTGACTTGTGGTGAGTTCTGAGGCAAGCTAGGCACTTTCACTTTCTGGTCCCCGTCTCTCACTCACGCACACACTCATAAAGCAGATTTTTGCCACAGTGTTTGTCAGCCTGGTCTCATAGACATGACATAGTAAATGTAAATCCGGGACACTGAAATTAGTATGATATGTTATGTTTGGTATGGTTAGATAAGACAGATGGTAAGTTAAGGCAAAAACGTAGGTTGGTTGGTTGGGGGGGATTGGTAGATGTATAATATGAACATCTAGCAACCCAAAGGTTGCGAGATAAAATTGCATCACTAACAACAATTAGTATTTTAGCTAATTAGCAAATGTTCAACTACTTACTACATTTTAGTTACTTTGCAACTACTAGCATGTTAGCTAACCTTTCCCCTAACCTTAACACTTTTAGCTAACCACTCCTCTAACCCTAACGTGAACCCTTTTAGCTAACCTTTCCCTTAACCCTAACCTTAACCCTTTAGCCTAACTCCTAAACTTAACCCTAACCTTAACCCTAACTCTAAAACCTAGTCTAGCTAAAGTTAGCCATCTAGCTAACATATTGTACATTTTGCAAATTCGTAACATATAATACAAATTCTTATTCATAATATAATATATCATACTAAATGGGTGATGGACATGCACAAATTAATACATACCATACAAAACGTAACATATAGAGTAAATAGAGTGTCTCGGACTTACGTACAGAACAATACGAAATGCTCTGAGACCAGGTTGCAGCCAGCAGGCTATGGCAGAAACCCATATCCATGACTTTGTTCTGCAGAACATGGAAAAATGTGTAAGTTTAATTGAAAATGCCATCATAGGCCATGAGCAATTAGCAGGTGGATGCCTTTGACAGTCAAATCTGGAGGCCATGGTCAGGGTCTCACCATCCCAGTCATCCTGATTGTCCCTCATAATCCGGAACGGCGCACGTAGATCAGATTTGTAAAAGTAGATTGTCTGTGCCAGCCTGGAGGTTGAGTTCCATCTGGTTGGCGCGGCCCTCAGTAGAGTCGGCTGTTATAAGATAAATGACTTGTATTAAGAATTTGTTTTGGTTAACATAAGCAAAATTACCGGCCAATGACATTAGATAATCTTTCTTGGTACATTTAAAAAAAAAAAAAAAAAACATTTTTAAAAGCARATTATCCCTCAATATAAGATATTTAGGCTGGCTTAGATTTCACTATTCACGGTGTAAATAGCAATTGGCAGAAGTGATATGATGCATTGGTCTGTATTGTCCAGTCTGTAAGTTGGTCTTGTCTTTGATAAATCCGCCTGATCAGAAACTGTCCTCTAAGGGGGATGGCAATCAGGTAGGCGTATTCTGTGCTCTCTTATTTGGTTCACAAGTAGTTTGTAGCCTACGTTCTGAGGTTTGTAAAAAATACATGTTTTGAAAAGAATGTCCCCCAAAAATATTTATAATCACGACTATTTGTGCACAAAAAATACCTGCGTGAAAAGTTATTGTTGTAGAGTTTCACTACATGAGTTTTATGGGTACCTAGGTTTCATCTCTGGGAATTTACTTCATTGATTTGAATTTCATCTTTGGAGTGTCTCTCGATAACACAATGCCCAATACAGTACAACGTTTGTACTGTGTGGAGTTAGTAGCTAGGGTAACATATTATTATATTGCCCTATCACGAGGATGGGGTTCCCCCAAATAAAAGTTTTTGTGGAGTTTCATGCTGTTGCCACTGTTTGACAAATAATGCAGCACAGACAATTACGCATGACCGGGACTGAGTACTGAGTCGAGGTTAGGACTCATGTTACCCCAGACACTTGTTGATAACAGTTTTGCTCGAATAGGAAATAAGCTTACCAAATACATTAGTGATACCAATCATTTCATTGACTTTTAAAACACTAACGTATAGACATAGTCCAAACTAAACTTGTGATTTGAAAGAAATGAGGGATAGAAATGCAGTTGTTTCCACTGTTGTGTTATTACTGTTGTTAACAGTCATATGACCTCTTCATCTCTTTCCCGTTCTCTCTCAGGCAAACACACACAAACACACACACACACACACCACACACACCACACACACACACACACCACACCCACAACACACACACACACACACACAACCACACACACACACACACACACAACACAACACCACACACCACACACACAACACACCACACACAAACGGGTCAAGGTCTCTGCACATGTTTGTGCACATTATCATGCTGATGCAGTAAAATGTTGTGTATCACTCCCAATACCAGGTTTTATTGTTGCTCTGCATTATCTGTTCCTGGTGCAGGTTGTTGTTAGAGAGTTATAACTCTATGCCTTTTGCCTATCTGATGGACCTGGTACCAGGAGTCATGACAGTTTGTGGAAATCACTGACAAACTAGGATCATGCTGGCTATACTCCAGACAGAGGAATGGTGGCTAAATGTGAATACACTTTGAATTTGGGGAGCTAGGGACTTCCCTCTGGCTTCGGCAGCTTCTGGACCTCCCTATTGATTTAGTATAAATACAGTTCAAGGTAAAAGAGGAACATAAGGTTGCTGAATATTCTTCAAACCCTCTGCAAAATGGCAACGGCACAGCTACAATGGCCAATGGTAAGGCTATTAGGTGTTTTTCTACACATTATTGTAGTTTTCTTCATGCAATAGTACTTCCAAAATATAATATCATAGATGTTCAAGTTTTAGTGGTTGGTAACATAGCATTGATTAGAGTTTCTTTAAAGAGATACTGTATGTATTGGTCATAAATGTTGAAATTGTGATAGCCTTTTTTTGTGCCCAAGAGTAAAATGTGTGTACGGGAGAAATCTTTTATAATTCATATTTGTTAGGCATTGTATAAACTCTGTTCTTCTGCATGACTGACTGTAACAGAAACTGAAAGCAGTGCATGAAATAAACAAATCTGTGGCATATTCTGCTTATTTTATCTCCTACATTTTTTTATTGGCAAAAGTGATGTTAATTGATGTAGTGTGTCAGAAAAGGAGGAAGAGGATTTACAACCTCGACGTTCTTCATGATATAGCCTATATGTATGACATATCTCCCTCATCTCACACATACTCTCTATATCTCTCTACCCCCCCTCCCCTCTCTCTCTGTCCAAGGCCTTACTGTTAGGCGCCAGCATTGTCCAGAGGAGACTCACCGATCCCTGTTCCGTACGATCCAACATTCCTGAACGCAACTCATGCCTCTCTGCTGGTTGTCCAAGACCATAAATCGACCCGATCCTCCCGTTTAACTGTCACCGTGCTCAACGGTTCAGACGGCAAAAGAGTCCCAATGGTCTCAAGAGCACAGACACCATCGGTAAACTTCAGAAGAGTTTCCTACTGAAGCAGCCTGACTGACGGGAAGCCTGAACCTCGCCTACAACGGCAAGCCCGTCCAGGGGCACCAGAGCCTGGGAGAGCTGGGGGTGAAGAATGGGGCTACCTTCATCACCTTTCAGAGGTGTCAGGGAGGGTAGACGTGGAGCAATACATGTGGAGGAGGGCTGATTCCATTTATCTATCCCTTGGTATGAAATAATATACAAACAATATCTGTTAATGATTTTGTAATTTACAAAGAACAATTTCATTAGCCATAACCGGTGTTCGTTTTTGCACAACATAATATATTCTTTATTGATTAAAATACCAACCAAGGTGATACTGTAGCCTACCGAGGGAGAATTCACAATGAATAATGTCAAGCCATCTCTTTCCTTTCTTTATGTTAAAGTAACTGTCCAGTCTTTCCCATACTTCTATAAAATATGACCTATAAATACTTACAATAAGAGTGAAATAGTTTTCATTCCAAAAAATGGGTATTAAGTATGTTAAAAAGCAGCTTTTTTTGTGTAGGAATTGTGTGGGCGTATACCGGTCATTKAAATTATTAATGTGAGTAGACGGCTGATTGGCCAGCTCATCCTCCTCAGGGAGATCATTTATTTGAGGAAATAGCAAGAGATTCTTAAATGGCCTGTTTGAGGTACAAGTTTGAGGTGGGGTTTTCAAAGTGTTTTTTCTCCAATTTATGCTTTGGTCACAAATATGTATGGGACAAATCAACAACATTATTTGGTTATGAGTTAAGAGAAAATTTACTTTTAAAAGTGAGATTTCCACTGGGCAGTTACTTTAACTCCACCAGGCACAGCCAGAAGAGGACTGGCCACCCTTCAGAGCCTGGTTCCTCTCCAGATTTCTTCCTGCCTTTCTAGAGAGTTTTTCCTAGCCGTGCTTCTACATCTGCATTGTTTACTGTTTGATGTTTTAGTCTGGGTTTATGTATAAGCACTTTGTGACGTCTGCCTGATTTAAAAAGGGCTTTATAAATACATTTTTCTTGTTTTGCTCTTGCCTGGTACTAGCTAACAAAGTGCACGATAAGCCGGTCACCAATCAATGTGATTTAGTTCACCACGTTAAATGTGCCGTTTGTGAGGTTTTATTGATAAATTTGATATACAATTGTTGTTTAAAGAGTAGGCTACTACTGTGTTTCTTACTTTATTGTAACAACAACTATTTTTCTAACTAGAAATATGTTTTCAATGACAACCAAAAAGGCTAGCCAATCAGAAGGATAATGAACAAAATAAATAATGTTTAAACATATGTGTATTTATTTTATCTGCATATATGGAATGGACATTGTATTCACCCTTCATTAAATAAACACTTAAATATTTAAAGCATATACCATTTGTGTTTGGTAACATTTTCATGATAAAACATTGGCCAATAACTAGTTCCGAAAATAAATTAACCACACTTGTGGCCACATCGACCTGAGTTAGCATAGGTGTTGCACAAATCTAATGATCTGTTGATGCTCACTCGTTATGTTGTCACCTGTTCTAGTAGCAGTAGAAGGACAGTCTTCATGGAAATCACATGACAAAGAGGATGGTGCTGGCTACACTCCAGGAAATGGCTGTGCCAAAAGTACCAAAAGAAAGGGTGGTGTTCCTTAATGGACATGCGGGGGATTCCCTTTGGATTAGATTTCCCCCTGCAGATTAAAGGTATCAAATAAATCCTTATCTTCAAAGTAACAGAACGAGAAACATATACAGTACCAGCCAAAAGTATAGACACACCTACTCATTCAAGGGTTTTTCTTTATTTGTTCTATTTTCTACATTGTAGAATAATAGTGAAGACATCAAGACTATGAAATAACACATGGGATCATGTAGTAACCAAAAAAGTGTCAAAGAAATCAAAATACATTTGAGATTTTAGATTCTTCAAAGTAGCCACCCTTTGCCTTGATGACAGCTTTGCACATTATTGTCATTCTCTCAACCAGCTTCATGAGGTAGTCACCTGGAATGCATTTCAATTAACAGGTATGCCTTGTTAAAAGTTAATTTGTGGAACTTCTTTCCTTTTTAATGCGTTTGAGCCAATCAGTTGTGTTGTGACAAGGTAGGGGTGGTATAGAGAAGATTGTCCCATTTAGTAAAAGACCAAGTCCATATTATGGCAAGAACAGCTCAAATATGCAAAGAGAAACGACAGTCCATCATTACTTTAAGACATGAAGGCCAGTCAATGCGGAACATTTCAAGAACTTTCAAAGTTTCTTCAAGTGCAGTCATAAAAACCATCAAGTGCTATGATGAAACTGGCTCTCATGAGGACAGACACAGGAAAGGAAAACCCAGAGTTACCTCTGCTGCAGAGGATAAGTTCGTTACAGGTACCAGCCTCAGAAATTTCAGCCCAAATAAATGCGTAACAGACACATCTCAACATCAACTGTTCAGAGGAGACTGTGTGAATCAGGCCTTCATGGTTCAAATGCTGCAAAGAAGCCACTACTAAAGGACACAAATAACAAGAAGAGACTTGCTTGGGCCAAGAAACACAAGCAATGGACATCAGACGGTGGAAACCTCAGTGGAAACCTCTCATTTGGTCTGCCGTGTCTTTGTGAGACGCAGAGTAGGTGAACAGGTGATCTCTGCATGTGTGGTTCCCACCGTAAAGCACGGAGGAGGAGGGGTGATGGTGTGGGGGTGGTTACACTTTGCTTGTTACACTGTCTGTGATTTATTTAGAATTCAAGGCACACTTAACCAGGATTGCTATCACAGCATTCTGCAGCGATATGCCATCCCATCTGGTTTGTGCTTAGTTAGTGGGACTATCATTTGTTTTTCAACAGGACAATGACCCAAAACACACCTCCATGCTGTGTAAGGGCTATTTGACCTAGAAGGAGATTGATGGAGTGCTGCCTCAGATGACCTGGACTCCACAATCACCCAACCTCAACCCAACTGAGATGGTTTGGGATGAGTTGGACTTCAGAGTGAAGGAAAAGCAGCCAACAAGTGCTCAGCATATGTGGGAACTCCTTCAAGACTGTTGGAAAAACATTCCAGGTGAAGCTGTTTGAGAGAATGTAAAGAGTGTGCAAAGCTGTCATCAATTCAAAGGGTGGCTACTTTGTAGAAATATATAAATATGAAATATATTTTGATTTCTTTAACACTGTTTTGGTTACTACATGATTCCATATGTGTTATTTCATAGRTGTGATGTCTTCACTATTATTCTACAATATAGAAAGTAGTAAAAATAAAGAAAAACCCTTGAATGAGTAGGTGTGTCCAAACATTTGACTGGTAATGTATGTTTGAGAAGAGTAGTTTTCACATACTGACTCCACCAGTAGACAAATGCACTCCAATGGCCGAAGGTAAAGGTGCTGGGGTTTAACATTTGAGATGATATTGTCCGCAGTTGCTCCATGCCAGTCAGGAGAAGCCTACTTTTGCAATGCCTTTCATAGATTTGAAAACTGTAGTCGTAGCTATGTTTATGTATAGCACTTTGTGACATCTGCTGATGTGAAAAGGCTTTATAAATACATTTGATTGATTGATTGATGTGGATTTTCACGCTGTTACCATTGTTTGACAAATAATGCAGCACAGAGACACTATTGAGTCGAGGTTAGAGGTTACTGAGTCGAGGTTAGAACTAGTGTTACCCCAGACGTGTCGATAACAGTTTTGATCGAATAGGAATACGCTTAGCAATTACATTAGTGTTACCATTCATTTGAGTGTCTTTTAAAACACTAACATATAAACATAGTTCAACCTAAACTTGTGTTTTTACAGAAATGAGGGCTAGAAATGTTGTTTCCTCTGTTGTTTTACTACTGTTACTGAAAGTCATGTGACCTCTTCAACTCTTTCACTTTCTCAGGCAAACAAACACACACGCACACACACAGTCAAGGTCTCTGCACGTTACTATCTTCACATTGTCATGCTGATTCATTAAACTGTTATCACTCCCAATAATCCTTCTCAACAATTCTTCATTCTTTTGGAGGTTTGGATTGAATATCAGCTTGGGTGGGGTTCAAGTGGAGAATATACATATAAAAACAATATTACTGTTATATGTTTAATTATGATGCCCAGATCAGGAGGTCTCTTGATGATGTGAGACCTGAGCCAATTGCCTATTCTGCCTAATTGTAAATCAGCCAGGATTAACAACTCACAACTTGGCTGTTAGGTTTTTATTGTTGATCGGTTTCTGGTGCAGGTTGTTGTTAGAGAGTTATAACTCTATGACCTTTGCCTATCTGATGGCACTGGTACCAGGAGTCATGACAGTTTGTGGAAATCACCTGACAAATAGGATCACGCTGGCTATACTCCACAGAAGTGAATGGTGGCCAAATGGTAGATTATTATAGTTTTCTTCATGCAAAAGTACTTCCACACTATGACGTCATAGATGTTAAAGCTGTAGTGATTGGTAACATAGTATTGTTAGAAGTTTCTATTTATTTTGAAGACATATGTATTAGTCATCAATGTTGAAATCGTAGGCACTATTTCTTGCGCCAAAAAGTAAAATGTGTGTGAGAGGGTTTTTCTTTTATCATGGTAACATCTGTATGACACTGTAACAGAAACTGAAAGCAGGCATAGTGCAGTGCATGAAATAAACAAATCTGTGGCATATTCTGGCATTTTTTATATTGCAAAAGTGATGTTCATTGATGTAGTGTATCAGAAAAGGAGGAAGAGGATTAACAACCTTGACGTTCTTGTTTTAGATTCCGTCTCTCACAGTTGAAGTGTACCTATGACAAAAATTACAGACCTCTACATGCTTTGTAAGTAGGAAAACCTGCAAAATCAGCAGTGTTTCAAATACTTGTTCTCCACACTGTATGAGGAAATAGCAAGCATTTTTTAAACAGCCTGTTTGAGATACAATTTTGAATAGTTTTTTCTCCAATTTTTGCTTTGGCCACAAATACAAGTATTGGACAAATCAACAACATTATTTGTATATATTTGGATATGTGAGAACATGCACTTTTAAAAGTAAGATGTTCACTGGGCAGTTACTTTAACTCCACCCAGCACAGCCAGAAGAGGACTGGCCACCCCTAAGAGCCTATTTCTGCATTAGGTTTCTTCCTAGGTTCCTGCCTTTCGAGGGAGTTTTTCCTAGCCACCGTGCATCTACATCTGCATTGCTTAATGTTTGGGGTTTTAGTCTGGGTTTCTGAATAAGCACTTTGTGACATCGGCTTTCTAAATACATTTGATTGATTGACTGATTTAACTGTCTTGTTTTGCTCTTGCCTGGTACTAGCTATACTATACGCCGGTCACCAATCAATGTGAGTTAGTTCACCAAGGGTTTACTAATCATTTTGATAAACCATTGTCGTTTAAGAGTGGGCTACTACTGTATCAGAAATAGCTTAGTACTGATTTCTTACTTTATTGTAAATATACATATTTGTGCAATAGAATTATGTTTTCAATGACAACCAATAAGGCTAGCCAATCAGGAGGATGATGAACAAAATAAACTATGTTTAAACATATATTTTTGTTATTTTATTTGCATATATGGACATTCTATTCACCCTTAAATAAACACCTAAATATTTCAAGTGTATGCCATCTGTGTTTGGTGACATTTTCACCATTAAACATTGGCCAATAACTGGTTCATAAAATAAATTAACCACACTTGTGGCCACATCGACCTGAGCTAGCATAGGTGTTGCACAAATCTAATGATCTGTTGATGCTCACTCGTTTGGTTGTCACCTGTTCTAGTAGCAGTAGAAGGACAGTCTTCCTGGAAATCACCTGACAAAGAGGATGGTGCCAAAAATACCAAAAGGAAAGTGTGGTGTTCCTTAATGGACATGGCTTGGATTTCCCCTTGTAGATTAAAGGTATATAAGGGGGTTTACATTCAAAGGAACAGAAAGAGAAACTCTATGGTTGAGAAGAATATATTTTACATACTGACTCCACCAGTAATAATGGCAAATGCACACCAATGGCCAAAGGTAAAGGTGCTGGGGTTTAACATTAGAGATGATATGGTCTGCAGTTTGCTCCAAGCAGCACAGAAGGAGACTGCTTCTACAATGCACCTCATAGATTTGCAATCTATAGTGCTTACTATTGATTAATATGCATTTAGAGGAAATATTAGCACACACTGCCACAGCACCATAATCACATAACATTCTTCAACTGGTCGTTCAGAACAGCACCGTTTCCGTTGAATTAATGTTGCTCACTGTAGTGTCCTGCTGAATGCGGCTCTGGCCAAACCGACCGTCGAGCAAATACACGAATGAAATGGTCCTCTCTAGTTACCACAATCAGAAAATCATAAACCCTGCCTGTTTCTACAATTTTAATTAAAATGTCATTTTAACCTTTAACCCTAACCTTAACCATGACCTCAACCACACTGATAACCTTATGCCTAACTCGTGTCGCCCCAGACACTTGTTGATAATAGTTGTGATCGCATGGGAAATAAGCTTAGCATTTACATTATTGTTACCAATCATTTGTCCGACTTCTAAAACATTAATGCATAAACACAGTTCAAATTAAAACGTGTGTTTTCACAGAAATGAAGGTTGGAAATGGTGGCGGATTGCACTGTTGTTTTATTAGCTATTGTTACTATGACCTCTTCATCTCTTTCACTTTCACAGGTTTTTATTGTTGCTCTGCATTATCTGTTCCTGGTGCAGGTTGTTGTTAGAGAGTTATAACTCTATGCCCTTTGCCTATCTGATGGAACTGGTACCAGGAGTCATGACAGCTCGCGGAAACCACCTGACAAGTAGGATCATGCTGGCTATACTCCAGACAGAGGAATGGTGGCTAAATGTGAATACACTTTGAATTTGGGGAGCTAGGGACTTCCCTCTGGCTTCGGCAGCTTCTGGACCTCCCCTATTGATTTAGTATAAATACAGTTCAAGGTAAAAGAGGAACATAAGGTTGCTGAATATTCTTCACAAACCCTCTGCAAAATGGCAACGGCACAGCTACAATGGCCAATGGTAAGGCTATTAGGTGTTTTTCTACACATTATTGTAGTTTTCTTCATGCAATAGTACTTCCAAAATATAATATCATAGATGTTCAAGTTTTAGTGGTTGGTAACATAGCATTGATTAGAGTTTCTTTAAAGAGATACTGTATGTATTGGTCATAAATGTTGAAAATGTGATAGCCCTTTTTTTGTGCCCAAGAGTAAAATGTGTGTACGGGAGAAATCTTTTATAATTCATATTTGTTAGGCATTGTATAAACTCTGTTCTTCTGCATGACTGACTGTAACAGAAACTGAAAGCAGTGCATGAAATAAACAAATCTGTGGCATATTCTGCTTATTTTATCTCCTACATTTTTTTATATGGCAAAAGTGATGTTAATTGATGTAGTGTGTCAGAAAAGGAGGAAGAGGATTTACAACCTCGACGTTCTTCATGATATAGCCTATATGTATGACATATCTCCCTCATCTCACACATACTCTCTATATCTCTCTACCCCCCCTCCCCTCTCTCTCTGTCCAAGGCCTTACCTGTTAGGCGCCAGCATTGTCCCAGAGGAGACTCACCGATCCCTGTTCCGTACGATCCAACATTCCTGAACGCAACTCATGCCTCTCTGCTGGTTGTCCAAGACCATAAATCGACCCGATCCTCCCGTTTAACTGTCACCGTGCTCAACGGTTCAGACGGCAAAAGAGTCCCAATGGTCCTCAAGAGCACAGACACCATCGGTAAACTTCAGAAGAGTTTCCTACTGAAGCAGCCTGAGCTGACGGGAAGCCTGAACCTCGCCTACAACGGCAAGCCCGTCCAGGGGCACCAGAGCCTGGGAGAGCTGGGGGTGAAGAATGGGGCTACCTTCATCACCTTTCAGAGGTGTCAGGGAGGGTAGACGTGGAGCAATAGATGTGGAGGAGGGCTGTTTCCGTTCGTCTTTCCCTTGGCATACAATATGAACAATATCTGTTAATGAACTAGTGATCTATAAAGCATAATTGCATTAGCCATATCAGATGTTCTTTTTGCACTACACGGTAGATTCTTTATTGATTAGAATACCAACCAAAGCGATGCTGTAGCCTATTGAGGGAGAATGCACAATGAATAATATCAATGCATCTCTGTCCTTTCTTTATTTTAAACTAACTTTCCAGTTTTTCCAAACTTTTATGAAATATGATCTATCATTACAGACAAAATGAGTGAAACATTTTTTCTTCCAGAAAATGGGAATTAAGTATGTTAAAAAGCATATTTTCTGAGTTGAAATGGTGTGGGCGTACACCAACAGAATGGTGTTGGCGTATACCGTACACAAAAAATAGGAATGCGAGTAGACCACTGATTGGCCAGATTATCCTCCTCAGGTTGATAACATCCTTCCTACAGTATGAGGAAATACCAAATGTTTTTTAAACGGCATGTTTGAGATACAAGTTTGAGGTATGGTTTTTAAAGTGTTTTTTCCCCTCCAATTTATGCTTTGACCACAAATGCAAGTATTGGACGAATGAACAGCATTATTTGGGTATGTGTTAAGAGAATACGAACTTTTAAAAGTGAGATTTTCACTGGGGAGTTACTTTAACTCCACCCAGCACAGCCGGAAGAGGACTGGCCACCCCTCCACTCTAGGTTTCTTCCTAGGTTCCCACCTTTCTACTTCTGCATTGCTTGCTGTTTGAGGTTTTAGTCTGGGTTTCTGAATAAGCACTTGGTGACATCGGCTGTCTAAATGCATTTGATTGATTGACTGATTTAACTGTCTTGTTTTTTTAAAAACTGTCTTATCTGCATATATGTACATTCTATTCACCCTTAAATAAATACCTAAATATTTCAAGTGTATGCCATCTGTGTTTGGTGACATTTTCATGATTAAACATTGGCCAATAACTGGTTCAGAAAATAAATTAACCACACTTGTTGCCACATCGACCTGAGCTAGCATAGGTGTTGCACAAATCTAATGATCTGTTGATACTCACTCGTTTGGTTGTCACCTGACAAAGAGGATGGTGCTGGCTATACACCAGGAAATGGTTTGGCAAAAATAACCAAAAATAAAATCACGGTGTTCCTTAAATGAACATGCGGGGGATACCCTTTGTCTTAGATTTCCCCCTGCAGACTACAGGTATAAAATCCTTATCTTCAAAGGAACAGCAAGAGAAACATATATGTTTGAGAATAGTAGTTTTTACATACTCCACCAGTTGACAAATGTACTCCAATGGCCGACGGTAAAGGTGCTGGGGTTTAACATTTGAGATGATATTCAAATCAAATCAAATGTATTTATATAGCCCTTCTTACATCAGCTGATATCTCAAAGTGCTGTACAGAAACCCAGCCTAAAACCCCAAACAGCAAGCAATGCAGGTGTAGAAGCACGGTGGCTAGGAAACACTCCCTAGAAAGGCCAAAACCTAGGAAGAAACCTAGAGAGGAACCAGGCTATGAGGGGCAACCCAAGGGGGGGCGCCAACCCAGCAGGAAGATCACATCAGTGACTCAACCCACTCAAGTGACGCACCCTCCTAGGGACGGCATGGAAGAGCACCAGTAAGCCGTGACTCAGCCCTGTATTGGATAAGAGGCAGAGAATCCCAGTGAAGAGAGGGGAACTGGCCAGGCAGAGACAGCAAGGGCGGTTCGTTGCTCCAGAGCCTTTCCGTTCACCTTCACACTCCTGGGCCAGACTACACTCAATCATATGACCTACTGAAGAGATGAGTCTTCAGTAAAGACTTAAAGGTTGAGACCGAGTCTGCGTCTCTGACATAGATAGGCAGACCATTCCATAAAAATGGACTCTAATG